>NW_027501524.1:0-66556 GCF_021521415.1 Bidens hawaiensis | reverse complement strand
CAAATTCATACCTGATTATTAAAGTTTATCCCAAACCCATCAGGTTTTAATCGGGTATATTACCCGTCGGGTTTCGGTTTTTAATAAAATACTCGTCAGGTATATCCGCCTCAAAACCTGTTGGGTTTGGACAAAATATAACTAATCGATTACAAAGACGGTTACCATAAAGATAAAATATCTTAAATAGTTAACATAAACAAGTTTCGATAAATACTATATTTGGAATATATTATATATACTAGACGGCGACGCCCCACAGCGATGCGACGGGAAACAAAAATCCTAGTAATCATGTAACAATTACGGATGTTCAAGGTTTGTTTGAAACCTTGAAAATGTTTAAACACCAATCACCACTTTTATTAGCTGGTTTTTTATTGTTCAAACCATAGCAAACAGTTCGGTTTACAGTTTATATCAAAAATAGGCATTACTAAAACGGACCAGACTGTAAACTTATTATTGAAGCACTATGCGTGAAACCAAACCATTAGTAACGATTCGGTTTTAAACTTTCGACGGTTCAGTTTTGGTTTTCAATAACAAAAATCAAACCAACGGTTTGACTCATAGTTTAACTTAGAAACCGTTAAAACCGAATTGTGAACGCCCATACATAACATGTTAGTTTTTTTGTTTAAAAAAAACTATAGCAATACCATATGCAAATTAAAGACAATAAAATGCTCATTTTTATGATATAATTTTAAAAAAATATATATATTAGCGTATGAAAAAGTTACGGACATTGGAAAATCGTTAGTGGGAAGTTGGTTACAACTAAAATAAAAAAGAATACATGGGTAAAGATTAAGGCTCAAAGTTGTAAAAAAAAAAATTTACAAAAGTTGATGGGGCAATGTTGTAACTATTTCTATGCATATTTTTGAATGAACAAGTTTGTCCCTAGATTTACAAGTTGTAAATTACTTAAAAAGTAGGCTGTCTTAATTTGGCCCATGTATCATATATTATAATACGGTATAGATATAGATAATATAATAAGTTATATCAGGTACATCGGGTGTATAATCGATAAATGGGTTTATGTTATCGGGTAATCGAGTATATTAGAAATCACAAACCCGCGAAAAATTTTAAAACTAATCCCAAACTCGTCTCAAACCCTAATGGGAGTCGGGTATCCCCATCCCATTTATGTCGGGTTTCGAGTTTTCCCATCGGGTTCGGGTTTCATTGTCATCCCTATCTAGAATCGTTCAAAATGTATAACCTATCATGGGAGGATTTTTTTTGAACGAGTATTTGTATCACTAAAGGTCTGATGGGCTGACCATCCGATCATCATGGGTTTTAATTTGTAAAATGTGTATTGTGTAAGAAAATTAAGAACACCCATTTAAAAATTTGCACATCCTACTATTGATCATATTAGGGATTAGCTCGATACCAAAGTGGTACCTGGTACCAAAAATTTTGTTCCTGATTTTTTCGAAATCTTGGTACTAGTAACGAAAATCTCGGTCCGGTAATGGTACCGTGTTACGGTACCGAAGACAAAATTCGGGAATTACCAAGCCAAACTGTACATGTATCATTCCAATCCTAAACATAAGTCAGTATTGAATTAATACCGAATTTGATACCCGTACCTATTTGCTCTTCCATAAATTATGTCGTTCTCATTTTCATTGAATTGTGTCTTTTCATGTCCCCATGACCCCATCTATCACCATCACTTAACAGTTAGCATTTAGTCAAATATTAGTGCTCATGAAATGTATCTGCCGAGAGCTTATCATTTTTCTTATTGGTTTGTTTTAAACTACTAAATCTTATACTTTACATGGATTAAACCTTTAACCTTCTATTTTACACACAAGCCACCTAACCACATCACCAAAACGAGGATAGCGAGAACTTATCACTTAAAAACGAAGTCTCAACTCATTTTTATATCTAACTTAACTTAAAGTTGTCATCCATTATATTTAAACCTGATCTATGAGAAATATACTTTTTTTCTTCAACCTTGATATGCGAGAAAAACATATACTAGTATCCTACTAGTTTTGGCAAAAGAAAATTTGTATCAAAAGGCCGAAGTAACCCAAATTTAATTGCTGTTGTCATATACACCTATCAAAGATTCAGTAATTAACCAATATTAATAAAGTCAATATTTCACTTTGATAACTGATGAGTGAGTGATAACTAAGTGATAGCTGTTATTGTTGGGCTTTCTGAAAATGACATGCTTTCACATGTTGAACCCGTGGCCCAAAAAGATGTTAATACTTGCATATGCTTCTACACAATGCAGTGGCCCAAACAAATGATGCTTGAAGCTTGATAGTTGATAGATACATGTTTGGTGATTTAGATAATTAGGAAGTGGACCAAAAATGTTATAACTCTGGAATCTGAAGTATCAATCGGAGCCAAAAACTTGGTTTTCATATGGGGTTTGCAATGCTAGAAGCATCAGCTTTGGTGCTTTATTTTAATGACAGCAAAGAATTGGAGACTCCATAGTGATGGAAGTTCTTGCAACTACTCTGGCAGGAAATAAGCTTATTTCCACCTAAACTTGACCATTTTTGGAGTGTTGAAATGGATCAAGAAAAGGCTATGAGGAATTTGATTTCATTTATTTATTTATTTTTATAAAAGATGAATTAAAGAAAGCTATTTTTTTTTAAATAGAAATAAACATGCATTAAATTCAAAAACAATTACAATAAAGTGGCAACAAGCTGCGTCGCAAACCTCTTTTGAATAGCAATATCAATCCTACTAAAAACAAAGCTTTGGGACATAGGAGCCGACGAGGTATCATGTACTAAAACAAAGCTAATTTGAATCATCTCAAAAGGGTGCTTTATTTTAATGCCAAGAAAGTCTTGGAATTGGTCTTCTTGGTGTTTAAAGATTCAATCTTTCTTGTTGGATTCATTTCAAGGAGAGACAAGAGTATGTTCATGAACCAGAGATTTTATAACATGAAACAAAAACTACCAAAACCACGTATCGGAACTTAAAAATATGTACCAGGCGCTTTTGTTAACCCTCATGTGCAAGGCAAAGATACAAACATTTGAGCTACCTTAAATACGAAATAAAAATAATCCTGGCAACTTTTAAGAGGTGACGCAATGTTAAACGTTATTTAACCCTTCAAAGGCTATACTGCAATCTACGTCTTACGGAGCCCATTGACTAGCAGGGTATTGGTGTGACCCGTGGATCTTCTAGTGCCAGATTCTAATGGCTATGTTAAAATATCCTCCATGAAGATGAGAATCATATTGACTCCTAACAAATCAAATGCTATAAGTAATAAATTAATATGTTTAATTTAATGATATACATCAATCAAAACATCAGTTGTTTGATTGAGATGATGTTAAGGTTTCCTAACTGATGGAACCATTAGTAATTTCCTACCAGCACTCACAACCAAATCATTACCACTCCTAGTATACATCATTGTTGTAGATCCAAGCATATCATCTCCAAATCCACATGCCTTGAAGAAACTCCTGAGGGTAATTTACACAAATTCATACTTTGGTTAACGTGATGCATATTCTTCCATCTTACTTGTTTTAAATATTTAACATCTGATTTGCATCAAACTTACATTTCTTGATCAGAACATAGAGCTGCTATTTCATATATACCTTTACCTGAAATCAATCTGCAACCAAAGTAAAAAAAAAACAAAACTTTGACTTTTTTGGTCAAACCGAATCCATAACATGAATTCTGTAAATTTACAAACCTTATGATCCTTTGAAGAATCATTCGCCCGATTCCTCGACCCTGTAATGGAGGGATTACCTACAAAGTAACTGATACAAGATTACATGAACATATATTCAAATAACTGAATCTAATTATCAAATTCTAGGGGTTTGCATGTAAGTATGTAACCCAAAAAAAAAGATCTGAAAACATAAAAACCGAAATAACCAACCCGAAACAAAAACTGACGATTTGCTTTATTCAGACTCGGTTTTGCGTGTAACTAAACCAAAAAAGCCGAACTGAACTTGTTGGTTTTTATTTTTTATTTTAATTTTTTTGTGACTTATAACAGTTTAATATATAACCCAAATATTTTAACCTCAAATGTATACTAATCTCCTAACTAACAAACAAATTAGGCCACATTCGTTATTTTTGACCAACCTTTTTAATTCATCCCAAAACCTTCAAGTCTAAATGAGGCAAACGAAATCAAACCGAACCCAAACCAAAATTTCATAAACCTTCAAATTCTCAGCACCGCCATTTCCGGGTTTTATTCAATTTTAGCCCATCAAACTGAATGTGGCGAGCGACAGACTCAAATCACACATGATACTTCCACTTTTGACCAAAATGAGACCACATGTAAAGATGATGTATGTTTGACTTCAAAACATCATGAACCACAACCAAGGTTATCTCAGAAAGAAAGTAATATTAACGAAGGAAAACAATCGAATGAGCACAAAAGGAAAGCAACAAAAGAAAAGGGAACATCTTCGATTATGAGGTTTCTCCAAACTAACTCATGCTCTTCATCAAAGCAAGAAACAAGATGTTTGTCATCAGGTATCAGACTTCATTATTATTTTTCATGTTTTATTTTACTAATTTTGACGTTATTTTACTAATCTCGTGAAAATAACGTTAAAAGTGGCGGAAGGTTAATCAGGCATCATGTGGTGGCGTTGATAGCCGAAAGACAAGGGCACATGCACCGATTAGCCGGTGTCCCGATGATTGAGTGCTATGTGCCTTATGTCCAAGGCTTGATGCAAAACTACTATCGAGCCGGGGGTCTCACCGGAAGCAGCCTCTCTATCCCTATGGGATAGAGGTAAGGCTGTTTACATCTTACCCTCCTCAGACCCTACCATAGCATTGCTATTGGTGGGATATACTGAGTACGATGATGATGATGATGATTCAGTTTTAGCCCATAACCAACCCGACCCATGCGCATACAAGAATTTTGACCCAAATCAAATTAATCATAATCCATATAGATTTTTTTTATCCATCAAAGAAGAATTAAACTACCAAATAACAAGTATTTGAATTAAACTACCAAATTGATCATAAGTCTAGGGTTTATAGTTTATACCATGACATCATAAATCGAAGCAGTTAACGCACTATCCGACACAGCTCTACCGAACCCAACCAACCGTCCACTACCAGGAGTCAACGGAATCATTCGCCGGTACCACTCGCTGCCGGTGACCGATTCCGGCGACGCGGTAACAAGCTCCGGCTTGGAGAAAACAGACACCACGACGGAGCTGTGCGCGAGAGCTAGCCGGAGTTTATCGACGGCCACCGGCTCCACTCGTCCGTCGGGAAGGATATTAGGGAACCGGTGGAACGAGTGGTTGCAAGTGTTACAGAGATCTTGTAATTGAACCGGGTTTACGTCTGACAGCTTCGTGGATATGAGAATGGGTGGCATCGGTGGCCGCCGGTGCCGTTGCCGGAGTGATGGCTTCTGGGTGTTGAGTATTTTCGCCGGAGTTAGGGTTTGGGAACTAATGAACGCCATTTTAGTTCAGTAAAATAAAAAGTGTGTGGTAATTAATTAATTAATAATAATAATAATAATAATAATAATAATAATATTTTAGGGTTTAATCAGAACGGTTGCTATCAATCGGAAAATGTGATTTAACATCCACTGCAAGTACAAGATAAGAAGTGGGACCCATGTCTTTAATTCCACATCTATTGTGGCTCAACTTTTATCGCATGTTACTCGATCATGATCCCAAGTTGATAAAAATAGGTAAATTTCAGTGGGGTGTGTTTGATGAAATGCCAAGACAGGATCTTCGTCATTAGGCTGAGCGGTATGCCTCATTCCACACCCTCCGGTATGAGAATGACTATACGAGGGAAAGGGAACACCGTGCCCATGGAGAATGACGAGGTGCAAATGAGGGTCGCTCGGGTCCTTTGATCGCTTATCCAATCATGTTTTTTGTTTTTGTCTTTTCTTTTTATTTCCTTTTGTTATTAAATAAAATGGAATTGTGGAGAATGAGGTATAACACGGGTTGAGTGGTGAGATTGAATAATGGAGGAAACTGAGTCGACACTAAGGTGGCGCAAAGGCGCAAACGTGACGAACGAGGGAAAATGAACAGAATGTGATGGTCGTATCTTCAATGAAAGTGATCATGGGGTATTCTATTACAAGGGCAAAACTGTAACTTTCCCATTTAACTGTGATAGTTAGAAAGACCATCTAAAGACTAGAAAGTTTGCGTAACCTGGTGCAAGTGTGCAACACAACAGTGAGTTTCAAATGGGCATAACAAGATAAGAAATTATCAGTGGCCCCTGATAATTTCTGCTAAAAGATAATATCGGTCTTTAATCCCACGTCGCATGTTGCTCGATAAAGTTGATCAAAGTTGATCCTCAGTGAAAGTGATCATTGGTACAAAATTCAATCAGCTGTAATATTCTATTACAAGGGCAAAATGGTAATTTGCTTGTGAAAGTTTGAAAGACCAATCCCAAGACTTGAAAGTCTGCAGACCTGATGAAAACACAACATTGATTTTCAAATGGGAATAACAGAATATCCTCAAATACCATGCTGATAAACTCAAAATAATATATATTCTCAAGCTAAATAGAGTGAACCACAAGCAATCAAGAAAAACAAGGGTGGATAACATCTCCTGCTATATCAAGAAAGTTAATTGAAGTGAATTTTATTATATCAAGGTGCCATGGGAGGAGATGCCTGTGAATCTGCTGACTTTTGCACTCAGAACTTCAAGATTATCATGGAACAAGAAGGAATTCACCATCTTTTATCTGGTGAACAGAAGGTATGAAAAGAATTCATGAAAAAAATGAAAGTTTTTTTTTACTAAACTTGATTTAAGTTTAAAGCACCCTCTTTTAATTCATTTACTTGATGGCATGGTTGTTTGCAGTGCCAGATTTGGAATATCCACCAAAACTTTCAAGCTGATCAGAATTTTTTAGAGAAAAATTATCTATTTCATGATCTTATACTAAAGTTGCAAATACTTCTATTATCTCACTGGTTTGATAAATTAACTCGGGTAGTTGATCAAGAAATTTGTGTTTTTTTTTTGTCTTTGTTCTTCAGTCTTTGCTAACTTGAATCATAAAGCAGGAACTACTGATGCAACTTGTATGATTAAATTTCAGTGTGTCCTTCTGGTTGGATGTGTGTTGGTACATGCATAACATTAAGCTAGACAGGGAGTAGACCTGTAAACGAACTGAAATGAATGAGCATGAACATGAACACATGCGTCGTTCGCTCATTTATGTTCGTGAATGTTCGTTTACGTTCGATCGTTTAAATCTGTTCATTTACATTCACTATATTCATTAGTTTACATTTTTTACGCTCGTTTTTTACACAAAGATGGATTACCTCAACAAGTTAAAGATATTAAGCACGAACATGTTCTTAAACTCGATATGGCAAAAGCATACATCTGTGATTTCTGCAAGAAACGAGGGGCATTTTGGGCATTTTCGTGTCATGTTTGTGGCTATGATCTTCATCCAACATGCATCAAAGAAACCCTATAGAAAGTTTTAATGTTTTATGTATGCTTGTAATTATTATATCAAAACAACTTGATTCTACAAAACATGTTATACATTAGAATGCATACAATAATATCATCTCTCTATTGAAACTTTTGAATGATGATGTTGACACCGTGTCCTGGTTGTACAATCATTCTATAAGCAGGAGAATGCTGATAATTTGGGGATAAAGAAAATGTGAACTTAGAAGTGATAAGTGAGATGACCACTTTTAACTGAGCCATTGCAAAGTTTCGGCCTAAACAGGACCGAGCACCGACTCCAAACGGGACATAAGCTTGGGGGGCTTTGCATGCTTTGATTACACCGTTAACGAACCTCTCGGGTTGAAATTTATGGGCATCGGGTCCCCATATGTCAGGGTCACGGTGTAGTGTCGGGATCAAGCTCCATATGCAGACGCCTTTGGGCACGTCTAAGTGTCCTATTTGTGTCCTTTCTAGTGCCTCTCTTGACACAAATGCTGCTGGTGGGAACAACCTCATTGCTTCTTGAATCACCATTGTTACCTGCATAGGTGTAGTTTGAAAATGATTATGTGGTTTTTGATTATTGAAATTAGGGGTGTTAATTGCGTCAGGTTGGGTGGTTAAATTTTCAACCTGAACACGACCCGTTTGTTTATTTGTGTCAAAAACATCAATCCTAGCCCAGGTACACTTCAGATCTTTTAAGTTTTAACCCATTTCTCTAAATGTGTCAAATAGGTTTGCGGATAGTAATCAAGCTGTAAACTTGTTAATTGAGTTGGTGGGATGTAATAAACGGGTTAGACGAGTGGTTAACGGGTTGGCCTGTTAGATCTACCTTTTTGTTAAATGGGTAACCCGATCACGGCCCATTATATGAAATAGGTCAACACGAACGCAACCCATTTAAGTTGTTTATCTAAACATGTCAAACGTGATCAAGTTATAAACTTGTTAATTTTGCTGTAAAAATAGGTTAAGTGGGTTGGTGGGTTGACCTGTTGGGCCAGCGTTTAACCTACAGGTCAACCTGAAAACGACCCGTAAAATTAAATAGTTAAACCTAAACACGACCTGTTTAACCTATGTTTCTAAACATGTTGAACGGGTTGGCCGGCTGTAATCATGTTATAAACTGGTTAAATCGAGTTTTAATAAATGGTTTAAACAAGTGGTAAATGGGTTGGCGGGTCGACCTGCTTGGTTTGACTTATACCTAAATGGGTTAAATAGGCCAACCCGAACACGAACCGTTTATTAAACGGGTTAGATATGACAACCCAAAACCTAACTGTTTTCATGTCATGTTAGAATTTGCCATCCCTTCACAGCCAGATAAACAACTAAAATAAAACTGGTGTAATAATGGTTATGGACTTTACCGATTTCAACTTAGGAAGTGAGTCCACATCAAGTGAGCCATTAGGACACGCTTGGGACATTTCATCACGGATACGGGTCTGCCATTGTGGATACAAAGCTAACAACATCAAGCACCATGATGCAGCCACACTCGTCGATTCATGTCCCGCAAAGTAAATATTCTTGCAGTTATCAACAATGAAATGCCTGCTTTCTTCTTTACTTGCAAAATGGTCCATGGCTTCTTCCAAGATCATTTGCAAAAGATCTTTCTTCAACAATGATGCCTCTTGACATTTTCTTTCACACACAGCCTCCCAAATCAATGAATCTATCTCTTTTTCCAAACTCTTCACATCCTTCTTTTGTCTGTTTTACATAAACTTTTCAATTCTCGGGTACTTTTGTAACGGTTTTTATAAACATTGTTGAAACTTACCCGAGAGTAGGAAGGCCAAAGAGCATGCCTTTAGAGGAGATGGTTTTTTGAAGGGTTCTAAGTTTGGAGAATATCTCTTTGCCTTTGGTGTAAGAGCTTCCAAAACATACCCTTGAGATCACGTCTGCGGAAACTGCCCGCAGATCATCGTCAACTCTTATCTCGGCTTTTAGATCACCTTGAACATCAATGCACGCTTGCCATTTTCGCAAAAGTGGTTCGACCGATTCCAGCATGAGCCCCATCATACCCTAGTTAATTAAGAAAAAGATTGTACACTATAAGTTTATGACACGATCGTATCATTATCATTTTGTTAACCCTTTGTTTAATGATAGGATTGCGTTATGAACCTCTACAGCTATAAGTTCATGCATGGAGTTTGTCTGGTGGGATAAGAGTGAAAAGGAACAATGTACCTTGACTTTATCCATGAAGAATTCGGGGGCAATAATTTTCCTCTGGTGAACCCAAAAATGGCCATTTGATCTCAAAATACCATTTCCAAGTAAAGGTGATAGTCTTTTGGTGATGTAAGAAGGTTTTCCCAGTCCAAGTGTGATGGACTGGTTCATTTCCTTAACCAGTTCAGGATCATTTATATACAAGTGTTGCTTATTCCCTGTTGAGTATGTAAATATTGAACCTGCATCCAAACACTTTTAATAACACACAAATTATGATATATCTCTATTAGTTCGAACGGGTAGAAAAACTATGACTGAAAAGGAAACGAGTCAAAAGATTCACAATATGCGTGTCCTCAACTCCTCAAGACATACAACTTATTTAATTATTGTGTTTTAAGAAAAAAAAACCAAGGACGTGTATTAATTTTTAACACCTTTAAATTATCGACAATAAATGGTTAAAACACAATAGTTAATGTGCGTTCTCAACTAGAAAATTGTTTAATTTGCAATCCAATTATTATTATTATTATTATTATTATTGTTGTTATTATTGTTATTTTGAAATTGTTGGAAAACAAGTGTTTCGGGTCAACTTAACCCAACCATTTGGACTTTCATTTGAAACAAAAAAAAAGTTGATGCATTTAAATATAGTCAGCCAAGAGAATGACACGTGTGAAATCTTGATTAGCATTAAGTTGTGGATGCTTTCAATTAGTTATTTTCGTTGGCCAATCAGTTTGTTTAAGAATATATATAACCTTAAGACCTTAGAATTAGATCTCAAGTTTAGATCTAATCTATCCAATTAGGAGTTTCATAATTCATATTAATAATTAACGCTAGAAGATATATATCGACTATAAGAATATTAAAAAAAGGCTTCTTTTTTTTCCCCCCTTTTAAGTAACATTCAATGTATGTATGAGGAACAAATAGTCAACTCAACGTAGATAATTATCGTTAGGATATTTCAAAAAAGATCCTTTATGAGTTCATCATATTACCAAAAGCTCCAAAGTAATTAAACTATTTAAGTATGAATTAATTTGTGGTTATTTAGTAGGCAATAAATATGGAGGATCGGAGGTGGAGACATAAAGTTGAAACATAATGTTTGCATTGCATTATTCCATGGCCAAAAGGAAAAGGAGCAACAAGACATATATATATATATCACACTATCACATCAAACAACAGTACCAATATTCCACCCAGCTCATTATATAAAAAGGAAATTCAAATAAACATCTCAAGTATTATAGCAATATAGCATGCGCAGCTAAGTTGACTTGTACCTTATAAACTAAACCTAGCTAAGTTGACTTGTAAATTAACAGATAAGATGAAAAAGGAAAGGTGATGGATCGATGATACATACTTTTAAGTTTATAAAACATATATCTTTCTAACGGGGGACTATAAATATTTATAACAAATTATTGAGAAAATCTTCAGATCGCCTTGTCTGTGAGGCGTTTGGAAATTGGAATCCATTTTGGTATATTACGTCACATTCATACAAATAGTGAACGTGTGAGACTTTAACTAAACAATCATTTAACAAGAGCGTAATGGATTTAACTCTAAGTTAAATAAAAGAAAAAAAGTGCGCTCTACTAGGTGGTAATTGTTAAATTTTGTTAATATCTCATCATTGAGAGATATTTTAATATAAACTAAAATTTATTATAAGATGATATCCTTAGAAAAATAAAGTTTTTAATTAGGTTCAAATTTGTAGGGCCTGTTTAATATTTTAATTCTAAATGAAGGTGATGTCACCTATTAATGAAAAACTTAAATATTAGTAAGTTAAAATATAGGCAATAATTTAAGTTGTTGAGATTTTGTTAAAATAGTTATAAATTTCACAGCTGTTTTCTTTTATTTATAGTGTTGTAGTCTTGTCTGGTACACAAGTTGTAACTAGACCCACGTGACTTTCTCTTCTATTTTTTTGTATTCGTCTTGGAACATAAAATAAAAATAAGAAACAGACACTGAGGAACATTGAAACATCTCTTTCATGAAAAAGAAAACAGTGTACCAATAGGTCAGTCAATATACAACATGCTCCTAGTATTATCCATTGGTAGATGGAAAAACAACTTTGTTATAAACAAAAAATATATCTATATAAATTAATTTTATCAAGTACAATCATATATAAAGTAATTGTATACGGTAACCCGACTATTTTTCTTGTGTCATTATTACGTTATTGGCTGGTAGTAATATCCAACAATATCACTATTGATATTGTCTAAACATATTAATTTACGACTTCAAGTTTTTTTTTTTTTCAATAGTTAAGAAATAACCATGGTGATTGGTGACTGTCAATGTGTCTTGTGTTGAGATTGTAATATTTTCGAAATATCTAGGAAAAATTTCGTTAGTTAAACATGTTTTCTTCAAATTAATATAAAAATCAAATGATGATATATATTGACAAATTATAGCAAAATAATACTTACTCATGTGTCATGTGTGGGCAGTCATGTGGGTATAGGGACCATCTTGTTTTGCCAAAATCGAAAAAGACAACTTAGATGACTATAATCATATATCATATTTTGTATGTCAGTATAAACGAATATTTTAAATATATATTTACTAGTTTTTATATCCAGTATTAGAGGAGTTGATTTACATTATTATTGGTTTACACTATTCGTTTGTAATATTTATATATATATTTTTAAATTTTAATTTTATTTATTGTACTAAGTTAATAATATATTTAGGATTTGAAAATAAAAAGGTTTCAGAAATAAATGAAATATTATAATCCGGATTAAAAACTATCTGGGTTTGGTGAGACTAATGATCCGCTTATTTTTTTACTATAAACTTATTTATTAATTATAAATAATATTTTTTTTTTAAAATCAAATATTAATTTTTACTATAATCTTATTTTGTAGGATTTTCATATTAAATAATTGTAAGATTAATTTTTATGTAATGAGATGTTATAACCCGTTTAAGGGCTATCTGGATTTGGTGTGACCAATTATTTCTTTGCTATAAACTTATTTATTAATTATAAATAATATTTTTTTAAAAAAATCAAATATTAATTTTTACTATATCTTTATTTTGTAGGATTTTCATATTAAATAATTGTAAGATTAATTTTTATGTAATGAGATGTTATAACCCGTTTAAGGGCTATCTGGATTTGGTGTGACCAATACCCATGAATTCGAGTAAAATGCATAAGAAGACTCCATTTACAAAAGAAAAAAAAGTAATATGATGGCATGCGATGATGTGAGAAGCAACATAAAAGTTTTTAAATGTTTCGTTTATATATATATTTAAAACATCAACACACAAGAAAGTGGGAATATAATATATGTTACTAGCTTTTATCCCCGTATTACAAAAGTTGTTTTACATTTTTGTACAATTTTCTTTTAGTTTAATTATATTTATTGTAAGGAAGTTAATAATATACTTAGGGTTTGATGATGAAATAGTTTTACAAATAAAGAGATGTTATAACTCGTTTAAAAGCTATCTGGCTTTGGTGAGACCCATGAACCGCTTGTGTTTTTTAGTATAAAATATTTCTTAGTTATAAATATATATATATATATATATATATATTAAATCGAATATTAATTTTTAGTATATCCCTATTTTATAAGATTTTCATGTCATAATTTTGGTGAGATTAATTTTTAATATAATAAGATGTTATAACTCATTTAAAGGTTATCTAGGTTTGGTGAGACTCATACACGTGAATTCAATTAAATGCATGAGAAACTTGCATTTACAAATAAAACAATCTGGTGGCTTAGAGTTCAAATAAAAATAAAGAGTTTTCTAAGAATGGTAAGAACCGATATATTTTTGACATATAGCATTACAACCTTTGGTGAAAGAATAATCCTAGGAAACTATATCGGTTATTGTGGTGAAAGAGCAATTCTAGGAAACTATGTCGGTTATCAGTAATTTTAAATCTCAATCATTGATTAACATGATCTAATGGCTATAATTTATTCATAGTCTTCTTAGGAAACTACTTCTTTTTAGAATAACCCTCCCATATATATATATATATATATATATATATATATATATATATATATATATATATATAGGGTTGATATCATTTAAGAACTCCAAAAACGTTAAGAACTGTTAGGAACTCTAAACAATCAAACATTTTTTAAATTTTTTTATATACTAACTTTATTTAAAAGTAGTTTTATCATATTTTATATAAAAAATTTTGATTACATATATAAATCACAAGTTTACATATGTGTAAAATTTATGTCCTAACAAATTTACATTGGTGTAAAATAAAACATAGATATGTATAAAAACTAATTTTCAAAACTGTAATCGTAAATATAAATATACAAAATGATGAAACTACACTCAAATAACATGAACATACAAATTATTTTATAAAAAACGTTAGTTTTCAATAAATCCTAGAAGTTCTTAAATAATTTAAGGGTTCTGTAATGATATTCATTCTATATATATATATATATATATATAAGATTTCTCTAGAGAAAGAACTTGTTTCGATATATAGAATGACACTAATTATGAAACTACAACATCTCATTATGTCCCACACAACGTGTCTCTTCATCAAGAAAGTGTACAGTTTATCTTAAGTCACCGAAGTATTCAAATATTATACTACTAAAGACATCAATATAATATTATTGATCGTTGAGTATGCAAATATCGGTGACATTTAAACATCAATATAATATTGTTGATCGTTGAGCATCAATTTGGCCATCACAAATATTTTATTATTATATTCAAGTAACTCCTGATTATAAGTATATTTGGTTATATACACTTGATTATTAAAAGAATCTTTCATTATTTGGTTATATTTAATTAGTGTCGTTGATTTAATATCTATGTTTCTACATAATAATATTATTATTATGATAAAAAAAATCAGCAAAAAATTAGTATTGTTATATATGTCAAAAAATGAATTTTCCTTTTAATTCATGTGGGGCTAACTAGTTAAAAAGGTGTGTTTAACAAGTTACCTAGTGTCATGACACGTGAACGAAGTGGAATGATCAAATCTATTCGATTAATTAAAATGCAAACTATATAATGATATATGAAAAACACAAAATTCTTTTAAAACTTATTTGGATAACTAACGAGCCATTATAAACGAGAAAACCTTCTCTCTCTATCTGAAGTTCTCTTTATATGTTTCACCTTAACCACTTAACCATTTAAACGGAATCATTGACATATGAATAACACAATTATCTATTTATCTTATCAATCATGTCAAACCCTAGAAGAATAAAGGTAAAGTACATAGATTGATCATGAATTTTTCATGAACTTTGTAGCTAATATATCTTTGCCTTATATTTTAGTTCAAAGTTCAAACTAAATAAAACTTAATAAGAGACGACAAATGATTCAAGGTTAAGTATCTTAAAAAGCCATAAAACATACTTATTGCATATTATAGCTTCTTTAAATGTATTTCATATAAGTTAAAATATCATTTTGATTTTTTTTTTGTAACTGTTCAATAAATTCATTTATACACTTTTTATAAATATATAAAAAAAATAGATTTATAAGCAAAATTAATGAGTTTTGTGAATTTTTTTATAAAAGCTGAGATATATAACTAAAGCATGTCTATCATAGACGGAAAAAAACAAAACAAAAATTATATCAAAGAGGGTTTTTAAGTCAGTCGATCCAACCGATTAAACTCTTACGATTCCTATTACTAAACCACAAATACAAAAAGTTAACAATGGAATAAAATATAAGGTATATGTTTCAAATTACTGGCGTGTGAGTTAGCCATTTTAAAATCAATTTATATAAGTATTTTATAATAAATATTTATCAAATAATAGTAAGTGCATGATAAGGTGTAACATACCGTATTGTTTCCTCCATTGTTCAAAGTATGGGAAGAGAATACAAGTATAGTCATCACCAACAAAATCTGATCCATTGATGAACCTTGAAGCTTTCATGGAGATTGCAGCAGACTGGATTTTCTGCATCTCACCCACATTCCCATATGGAAAAGACGGTTTTGGCCCTCTGATTCCTTGCCTTTCAAGCTTCTTTCTTAATCTTTGGGGCTTCAACCATAATATATTCAAATAATACGAGGATAAGATGGTGATTATAAGTAAACAAACATAAACAAGAAGATCAAGAGTCAGGGAAGAAGACGATAAAGATGAAAGTGTGCTCATTTTAGTTTGTATGGGCGGTGGGGGTGTTACATGAGATGGAATGAAAGGGACTACTTATAATAGATCAAGTTTTGTTGTAGAGATGAGATTTGCTTGTTTTTAGACATGTACAAGATTTAATGTATCATGTACGAGTTGGTTAGCAGGTCTGGACGTGTGTTTTATATTTGGACCCCTTGTGCTTTTGTAAGTTTATACATTGAGTTTATAGATTGAATATTTTTCTTAAAGGTCCCCAAATGTTTGGTGGAGACTTTTGTTAGGCTTTGTTGATTTCAAGAGGTTTTGGTTATGGGAAAATGAAGATTTTGAAAAGTTTGACAGGTTATCTATTGCACATATTTACATGAGTAGGTTCATATACATTTTAATTTTAATATGAGAACGTAAAAAGTAATACAAATTTATAAAAAAAAAATAATAACGTAAGAAACAATACCAACTAAAATACTAATATACATAAACAATAATTTTTAATAACAATATAAATAACCTAAAAATTACAACAAAAGAATCAAAATCAAGAACAAAATAATAACAAAAACTTATAACAACAAAAGAAAAAAATCTAATAATAACAAAATAAATCATCAAATGCTTATAATGTCTCATAATTAAAATTAGCATAAACGAACAAAAAAATAACAGCAAACACCTATAAAAATAAACTTAATAATAACAGCAAATTAGTTCTCACTGTTTTCAAGTTTAAAATAAAATGTATTAAAATGTATCTGATCATGTTTCCATATTTACATGCTTTATATAGATGTGTCCTAAGTTGCATGTTGTTGGTTCAGTAGAGTTTGATGGTATCATGGTAGTTAAACTTCCTCCAATTAACGTGTCTCTCATTATTCGTAGTACATAGGGAAAGGAGGAAAAAAGAGGAAGGTCGTCTGCAAACGTGATGGGAAGAGAGTGTGGAAGCCGCCCATGCGGAAAGGCGTGTCTATTGGAGAGGAGAAGGCGTCTTTGGAGAAGAGTTTGATTTCATTTTTCATCCTTACTGCTCATGCTATAATTCATATTATCAATATTGAAATACTTCATCCATCCCATTTTAAATGTCATGGGAACCAAAACACATAAATTAAGAAATGTTTGATCGTTTTATTTTATGAGCTGTAAAATAACAATAATGTCCTTTAAGTTATTATGGCTAAAATCCATTTTTCTTCCTTGGCTAAAACATCTAGTATATGTAATAGTAAGGGCACAATTGAAAATTGAATTTATATGTATAGAAATGACATTTAAATTGGGACAGCCAAAAATGAAAAAATGGACATTTAAAATGGGACGGAGGGAATACTTGGTAGCTAATTTAGTGGTTTTCGTTATGTGTCTACTTGGTTTTTAGTCATTATTGCATACTAAATTTCAATAATAAAGTTCCTAACAAGTAACGACTTACGTAAATCATAGATCATTGTATCTTATACTTTTTTTTAACTAAATTCTAGGAAAATTTGATGGTGAATATATAGTTTTCTTTAGTAGGTAAACGATTAGCAACACGATGCATTTAATAAGTTTGATGGTGGTGATATAAACTTGAAATATTTAAAAAAAAAAGGAAAAGTCAACAATAGATAAATTAAGGATGCATGGTATGTAAGCTGATAATAACAAAATAAGATGTAATAACATTTTTTTAGTCCCCATAGTTTGTCAAAAATAACACGTTTATGCACTAAGATTTAAAATTGTTTCACTTTTATAAGGAGTTTTTTTATAATGAGTGTGGGTATTAACATTAACTTTTTTTAAGTTTTGACAAATTGATCAAAATATCCTTTGACTATTTTTTTTCTAAAAAGGTCATATATGTAATTCTTTTAATCTAAGAACTATATATGCAGTTTGCTTAGGGGCTAGTTGGTATTAATGATTTCATTAAAAGACTATCTCTGAATCGATCAAAAGTAGAATGTGTTTGGTTTACTAAAAAGACACATATTAATAATTGAGTTTCAGAGACATGCTGAATTAGATGTAACCTCTTAATCAGTTAGAATTCTTAATGATTTAACACAAAGTTGTCAAACACCCCCTTAAATAAAAAAAAAAGAAATATAATTAACCCCTCCCTAGTTCTTCGCCCCTTTTACAAATTTAAAACAAAGGACTTAGAGCATTCTTGATAGGTCACTCATCCCCATTTCTATAAGAGCATTCCTAACCCATCCTCGATATTTATGTGAGGAGAGTTTGTAAATTATATGATGGGGTTTTGAGTGGTTGTGAGTGTAAATTATAGGGTGGAGAGAGAAAATATAGTTTTTTTTTTTGTAAATTTGGGGAAACTTTGTTTGTTTCTATTTATTTTTTAATATTTGTTGAATTGGTTGTGAGTATAGGAAAGAGTAAGCTGTAATGATAAATGTATAAAAAATATTATTTAATTGAACAAGAGAGAGAAATGCAGTGTTTTGTAGTGTAATTATAGGCTGTGAATGCTCAATTACCAGTGCTTTGAACCCCGGACCGACAGGTCCAACCGAAACATGGTAGGTAATCCGGTCCAGTTCGCGTCATAAACCCCTTTTCTAATAAACTGTCCGGGTTCGCCGGTTTGAAGTCCAACCGGAGCCGATGAACCACCAGTTAAACCAGCAAAACCTTGTTTTTTGATAAATTAAAATAATGTATGCACTGAGAATCGAACATTGGTACCAAAACAAGATGTGAAGTTAGTAAATTCAACAATAGTCAACTAAACAAGGCTTGTTTTCTGTTTTATTTATGAAATATATATCATATAAATCAAAAATCATCGTGAATGGGCATTATTAGAGATTGATTCAAACATTAAACTTGTAATACCTTCAATAGGAAACTGTAGCATGTTCAAAATATCTATCCAAATTTGATAACTTAGAAAAGTTGAAGGATAAAAAATATTATTAAAATTTAGTAATGAAAAATTTAGATAAAAGAAATAAAAACATTTCATGTTAGGGAATTAAGGAAATGAAAATACAAATAAGGAAGTTCAATCCCATATTAAGAAAATAGGAAAAAAAAATCCATCCGACATGAAAAGATGAAAGAAAATGGAAACATTCCACACGGGTGTAAACAAGGAATATAAAACCCATCCCACATGGAAAATGAGAAATATTTGGAAGCTTTTTACAAAGAGATAAATTTTCATAGTAATATTCTTTTATGCCTAGCATGCACCCAGTGGTTATAGCGGAGAGTGCGAAGCACCCGACGCGCATGTGCACGGGCGAGGACAAGGACGACGGCTGATGGTCGGGCAAAAGTCGTGTATATTATTATATTATTTGTTTAATTTTAGTTTAAATATTATGTAAACATTGATACTTCAAGCGTGTTTATGTGTTTCAGGATACTTGATGTTAAGGACGCTTATCGGGATGAATTACGGGCTTGGAACGAAGATATAGAAGACTCATGATGATTGGTACGCTTTCCTATGCAAAATAAATGAAGAAAATAAAGAAAATTCTGTCAGACGCCCTTAGCGCGGCGCTAAGGGGTCCTGATGGTGATTTCAGCGTATCTCTAAGATCATCAGAATTTTGAGTCTTTAGCGCGGCGCTAAAGTCTCACCCCGGCGCTAACATCCTCCTGACGGGAAAAATTACTCTAACTTTGATATAATCAGTTTTTCAGCCCCCATTCGACCTATCCTTCATTCCTTCAACCAAGTACAAGCCCTAGGACGATTTTCCACCATCCTGAAGCCTCTGGTTCGTCCGTTCATCGCATGCTATCATCCTCTCATCAGATAAGCGAATCCTTCGTGATGTCGATGTCAGGCTACACCACTGTATTCACTTTAGGTTAGGATTTTGTGTAAACTAACTTTGATAATTTGATTCTATGTTTTGAATGCTTATGAACTTGATTGAATGTTTTTAATCTTATTTTACATTACGAATTGATTGTTTAAACAGTTTATGTTTTTGATTATCAAACATTGCATCACTTTTCTGGTTGTGTTCATCACATGTAGGGTTAGCTCTTATGTCATTGAACCAATAATCGTTAGTCATTGCTTAAAATTGGTTTTCATTCATTAAACTGGTAATTGGGTAAACTAGAGTTCAGTTGTGTTAACAATTCGGTTAGGGTATCGTTTGTCCTCACAACCCAACTGTTAGGTTTAGTAATTACTGCGCAATTAATATTAAAGAATCTGTGATTAGTCGGTTATTACTTTACCTGAACCTGAAGTGAATCTTTCTCTCATAATTGTTTATAGCTTTAAAAGTAATCGTGTGTTCTTATAATCATCTTTACAAACTGCTTGACATCGACTGTCCGCTTTAGTTAATTAATTAATAATCATAAACTTTACTTGCACTTTCCACTGATTCCCTGTAGAGACGACCTTACTTACCCATACTAGTTATAGGTATTTATGTTTTATAAATACTTGTTTTTGATTAGAGCACGACATCTACGTCAACGGCGACGGTGAAGGGCGTTGGGCGCAATGTGACGCGCTTTGCACTTTGCACGCTCTCATCGCCGCGAGCCGCTTGAGAGCCACCTTATTATTTTTGGACTGAGTAGACCCAGATGTGACAAGTTGCCAAAGACAAGGGGCCAAAATTGAAAATGTGAATCTTGGAACCCATCGTGATACGTAATGAGCTCAAAACAAGGCCATCGCGATACTCGATGGTCCGTTATGACTCAACAACACGTGTCGCACCTGGGTGACACGTGGCAGACGCAAGGGCTGAGTCATCAGCCACGTGTCTCTCTCCTGCTATCGCGATACGCGACGGCTTAAGGGAAGGGTCCATCGCGTATCGCGATGGGACCCAATTTCGGCTATAAATAAGAAAGGGTCACGGCTCATTCCCATTCACACCAAAACTTTCTCTCTCTAAGATATTTTCTCTCTCTACATCGTTTTGTATGCCGAGCAACGTTTGGCGTGCCGAACTTCGTAATCTGTGCCATAAACCCGAAGTTTCCTCGAAGTGCGTGTCACCCAAAAGTAACCCGACATTCTTTCCCGAAGTGCGTGCACGACCCGGCGACCCCCGAACGTCGCCTTGATTTGCATGCCTAGAAAAGTAGATCAATAATACCTCGATATTCGTGCAAGTGCGGAAGTGCTGCCGAAAGTCTAAGTAATTATTAAGCTAAGAAAGGTAGGGGTTCTGCATGAATAAAATATTATTATTTCAAGGCATAGACCTTAGTAGGGATATAGCCTAGACCTTGTTCAAGATTTATAAATACAAAGGTTAAGATAAAATAATGTTTCTTTAAATTAAGAAATATAATAAACATGAGAATACAGTTAAAATATTATTTTTTATGATTTAGAAAGCTAAGCTTTTACCTGCTAAGGGTATAATCAAGAAATAGTGTTTCTTCATAATTAAGAAACATAAGATTTTATATTTCAAGGTTATAAACAAATGACGTTTCTTTTTGAAGAAGAAACATATCATAGACATTTTTTCATGAAGAAGAAACATAGCACATGATGGGCAAATAAAGAGAAAGATTTCATATCAAAATATTTTTATTCAAACAAACGATCAATCAAGGTTTAAAGCTATGAAAACCAGACTAAATGTATGTAGCTGGATTAAGAGACGATCTAGATATTTATATAAATCTATTTTATTATATGTTAATCAGTCATTCATTCATAAAGGTTTTCAAACGAGATCAGCACATCATTCAGAGCAGACAATCACATGTGAATACGTTAAACCTTTTCAATTAGACAAGATAACGGGTTGTTTATCTTAAACAAAGTCAGTTACATATTTTAAGAGATTACGTGATCTCTACATAAAGAGTTAAGAGATTACGTGATCCCTATTTTATACAAGATAGCAAATAAAAGCAACCCAGACCGAGTACACATGTGTTTAGATCCAAACATAATTTATCTAGTCTTTCAATCAGGGCTACGTGGCCGCAAATTAGAGATCATAATAAAAGTTTCCCAATGGGCAACAGTACCCGAGAACCGTAATTGTGTGTGTATGGCGGTGGCACAAATCCTAGAAATAAGAGACGTTTCTACTGAGATTGTTCAAGAAAACTATCTTGTCAGTCCAAGAAAGATTTATTAAATGTTTTTAAGAGTCAACGATTCACCAACATATCGCTGACGTATTTTTCCCCATATTTCAGGGAAACATGTTAGTACAGGTAACAAGGAATTAGAGCCATTCAAGAAGATAGATGCTCATAAGATAAATATGGCTCATTTTTAAATCATTAAAATATTATAAACAATATTTAAACATGATTTGTAAAATCAAACAAGGTTTATAAATCAAACACTCAGATATTTATTATCCGAGGAGCCTTTCAAATAAATTAGTATTTTATTATAAATAAAAGTTTCAAAATATATTAATATTTTATTATAAAATAAAGACTTCCGCTAAATAACTCGCAAACTCTGATATATTTACAAAACGAGTACCAACTATTAGCCACACACCTAGGCCCTAAGTCGGGATGCGATTGAAACAATCGTTCCTATAATTCAGTGTCTAGATCGGTGGATTAGAAACAAACTAAATCAATTACATTAATTACAAAATAATATAAATATAATATATAGCCATGGCGTCATCTGGGTCAATGTCCGGTCCGACCTCCCGGGCCGGTCCGACCTGTGACCTGGTAAGGCGTTCAAGTTGATGTCTGGGCCAAGTCTGAAAACATAGTTAATTACATTAAAAATCACCACAATTTTATATTCTGTTCAATGAAATAATATTTTTCTATACCTTTATCATTACAGTTTTATTTCTCATATACTCACAACAAATTCAACAAATATTTACATACAAATGGGGGCAAACACTATTCCCCCACATTACAATAAATCACTACATCTTTCTCTCCTGTCTCCACCTTATAATTTTCACTCACAACTACTGAGAGCATTCTCATCATATCCCTTAAAAAATGTGAGGAAAGTTTGCAAATTATAGGGTGGGATTTTGAGTAGTTGTGAGTGTAAATTATAGAGTGAAGAGAGAAAATGTAGTGTTTTTTTTTTGTAAATTTGAGAAAACAAAGTTTGCCTCTATTTTTTTTAATATATGTTGAATTGGTTGTGAGTAGAGGAGAGATAAAACTGTAATAATAATAATAATAATAATAATAATAATAATCATCGTACTCAATATATCCCACCAATAGCAAAGCTATGGTAGGGTCTGTGGAGGGTAACATGTAGACAACCTTACCTTTACCCTTTAGGAATAGAGAAGCTGCTTTCGGTAAGACCCCCAGCTCGATTGTAGTTTTACATCAAGCCTTGGACATAAGGCACATAACACTCAACCATCGGGTCGCCGCCGATTGGTGCATGTACCATTGTCTTTCGGCTATCAACGCCACCACATGAAGCCTGATTAACATTCCGTCACTTTTAACGTTATTTTCACGAGATTAGTAAAATAAAGTCAAGATTAGTGCAATTTTACTTCTGCCCACCCGGGGGTTCACACATATATACATTATATGTGCGCACCGTAAGTAGAGCTTAGAGAGAAAACTGTAATGATAAATGTGTAAAAGTTATTATTTAATTGAGCATGAGTGATAAATATAATGTTTTAAGTGTAGTTATAGATATGAAGATGAGGGATATATTGAGAATTCTCTGAAAACCCCACCCTATAATTTACAAAACTCTTTCACATAAGTTTATGGAGCTATTGGGAATGCTCTTATAACCAGTGGCGGACCCAGGAATTTTTTTCAGGTGGTGCACTACTTTTTGTTGTTTCAATTTCATATAGTCGGGTATAAAAAATTCCGGGTCGGTTTGAGGTTCGGGTCGGTTCGATAGTTCGGGCAAAGTTCATAACAAATAAAAATACGATAAAATAGCAAATTAAAAACTAAGAAGCTGTGCCTAGACCCAAGGCTCACAAGTCACAACGCCTTGAATGCGTATTGCCCCTAAAAACGATATGCTTATGTTACGTGCCTAGTTAATCTAAGGACATTTTAAGCGCGCCTTGCGCCTTTGACAACTACGCTTAAAAGAACAGAGAGAATACATTAAAACAGTAGGAAGCCGGAATCCAAAACATAACAACCTTCTCAAAATCCAAAAGCAACTAACACCATTTAAATCAAAACACCCAATTCAACAAACAATCAACATTATATTATTGTTCCACTTTTAATAATAATAATTCAACATTTAACAAACACTCTCTAATCCACTCTGCAGAACCTTCTGCAGCTTATCTTTCTAACAACCTAACAAATTGAAACCAACAATAACAGTTAAGAACAATTAACATTGAAGAAGAAGAAAAAGAACAATTAACATCTAACAATGAATGTAACTTTTCCTTCAAAGTGGGAGGATTCGAACAATCGAGCTTCGAGGAAGAGTGGAAGGTTATGCAGCGGCGGGAGGAGTGTAGAAGGACAGCCGGAAAAGCGGCGGCGGTACCGCGGTGGTCGGAGAACGGACGGGGACGGCGGGTAGTCTTAAAGAGGGATCAGGGGAGAGGCGCTGCAGTGTGTTTTGTGGTGTTTGTGTATTATTATTATAAAACCCTAATTGGTATAAGAGTGAGTTAAAAAAAAATAAGTGTAAAAAAACGGAATCGAACATGTGACCTCTAGGTTGCAAAATCAACAACTTACCAGCTGTACAAGCGCGTCAAATAAGAATGAGATGGTTCCTTTCCAATTTATAATGTGGTTCCTTTAATATTTTTTATATATAAATACACTATTATTTCAAAACTCGGGTGGTTTCGAGGAACCACCCATTTGTACCATAGATCCGCCCCTGCTTATAACCATACAGATGATGTGAGAATTAAAAAATAATTAAAACTCCTTTATCGTGGAATCTACCAATAATAGTGATTGGAAATTCATAATCGTATAGAAGATTCAAAAGGGGAAGCCGGTAAGGCAAAGATGGAGGAGATCCACCCACAAATGCCGAAGAAAAGAGAAGGGGTTGAAACCCATCTCAATCAAACAATGACCAATAGTGTGTTTATAAATACAAGGATGGCGATTGTTGATGGCTAACCTTATCTCAGGTGTCAAAAAGGTCCAAATCTCGTTGTAAAGAAAATAAAAGTGTCAAATTTTTAAGTCAATCCGGTTCTTCATTTTTATTATTTTAATTACATAAAGAAGGGTCATCTCATACAAAACTAAACTAAAATAAAACTTAACAAAAGTTAATACCCAAATTCATTACAAAAGTGAAATTATAATCCCCAAGCATGTTACTTTAAACCCTGACCATCCATATTCACAAACCAACCAAAACCAATTTCTTTTTCTTCTATCTACCCAACCCAACCCAACCCAACCAAATCAAACTTTCCTCACTCATTAGCAATCCAAACCACACTATTTTTCATTAAATAAATATAATTTATCATTGTTGTTATTTATTTAAAGTGACTGGAAATATAAAATAATAACTTTATTTAAAAGTTAACAAAATATTAAATTTAAAAATATTAATAAAATAAAAAATTATTTGTACTCATCAAACAAACTTCATATTTATTTTATATTGAAAAATATTTTTTTACGAGCTTTGTTTTTAATAAAATTTATACTGTCGTGTTCACAAAAAAACACTGAACAAAACTATGTTTTCAAATTTTTTAAAAACTTAATTATCAAAAGTTATTAGAAGAAAACAACATTATAGTTAAAACTAATTAGCGTGAAATAAAAGGGGAAAATAAATGAAAAAAAAAAAGATCCATAAAAAAATTGGCATGTGACCATGTAAGGGTTTGCAAACTAGTTTGTTGAGACAAACTATTGCTCTAATCTTTTGATTTTTTATTTATTTAATTTTTCAAATAGTGTAACAAACCTTAGATGGTTTGCTAATGGGAGTGGTCTTAGTATCTAGATTTATTACCTTGACAAACCACATGAATTATCTGTTTCATTAACTCAGTCTAAAAAGTTGGTGTTAATTAACTATATCCACTTGAATTATCCGTGTAAAATAAAACTTAATAAAAGTTGATGTTAATATCCAAATTCGTTACAAAAGTGAAACCATAAGCCCCAAACATGTTACTTTAAACCAGGGCCAGCTCTAGCCTAAAGAAAATGAAGTTCTAGCTTTAGGCCTCACTCAGGAAAGGCCCCAACATTTATGAAATTTTATATAGGGTAATTTGGACCAACCCGATTAAGCGTGCGCATATAGGATGAGATTAAGAATGATGAAACCTATCGCAGCTACAACAAAGTGATCGATTCCATAGAAGAGGGAGAAAGCGAAGAGCAATCGGTTGAATCCAACCGTCATACCCTAATCTAATTATGTTCTTGAAAGTTGGAACGAACATGTTCTTACCTGGTTTACTCTTTCAACAGAAAACAAACTTTGTTCTATTGTCATGTTGTTTAATGGAATTGCTTAATCGAAGCTCTTAATCTATTAGGTCAAAGATTGTAGAAGGTGTGAAGGTTCGGTGTTTTTTTTCCCTTTTCCACTTAATTAGGCCTTTCCCCAAAACATATTGACTGTTTTATGATATATTTTTTTCTTCTGTTTTCCCCCTTAAATTTAATTGTTTTGTTGCTACAATGCAATCTGAAATAGCTACACCCTTGTTGCTGACACTTATATAATAATTGGTGTAGGGGCCAAAAGAAAATAAGTACTAGCGGACGGTTTATAATTTTAAGAAATTGATTACTAAAAGTTTATATAAACATTACATCTCTTGTTATATAAAAGGCCTCAAAATAAAATCTCGTTTGAGGCCTCCGAATAGGTTAAGCTAACCCTGCTTTAAGCCCTTAGTATCTAAATTTATTACTTTTGACAAATCACATAAATTATTTATGTAATTAACTCTATCCAAAAAGCACCTTTATTAAAATGGCATAAAAGACCTTATCTTGTCTAAAATTCTTTACTAGCATTACTTTTAAATGTGTTTTAGACTTAGTATTATACAACTACATGGACAAACTTCGCACAATTGTGTCCCACTGATTATACAACAACGTTGAAGAGGTAGGTCCCAGCAGAGCCCAGTTGGACCCGCAAGACTCACCTTGAACAGGGACGTCTGCGCACTGACCAACTGCTCCAGCAGGACCCACCATGCTCAAAGAACCTTACGCGCAGTACGCCAGCTGTACCCGCAGGGAAAGCCTCCCAATGGTGAAGTACCCCGCCTGTTCCCGCAGCTGCGGATACAAGCCATCAGGGGAGGCTACCCGCACTAACAGCAAGGCTACACGCACAAGGCATTCGTTACTTCAGTAGTCACATGAAGGAATGAGCAAGGCGGGAACACTCCCGCCTAAATGAGCCAGTCCGTATGCTTCTGGAAGGTCTTTCGTACTATACCTACTAAGGTATGGGCGGAACAGACAGTTTGACCAGAGTAGCCCATGAACTAATCACAGGGTGACAGCTCACCGACAACAATACGAGGAGGAGCACCCTCTAGTACTGTTTGTCACTATTAGCCGCTGCCTACTCACCAACCCTTACGATGGGACGTGCGCAGCCTACAGTTGGTGGAACAGTGCGTAGCCGGCAGTAAAGGAACAGTATACAGCCGACCTTATTACTGTTGGCCGTAACCTATCCACCAACCAGCATGGCCTGTGCGTAGTCCACTGTTGGTAGAACAGGAATACTATTCAGCCGGCTGTACCTGCTTGGAAACCTACCTTCGGCTATAAATACTCCAACACCTTGGAATGGTAAGGACATCATCTGATATCTCAATCTTATCTAGCAATCTCTTAATATACACTTATATTCAGAGCAATCTAGTCTGATTCTCACGCCGGAGGGTGGTCACAAGGAGGAACCCCCCCCATTCTCAGTGACGAGCTTACGGTGTCTGTTTTGCAGGTCTCCAGAAGAACAACCTTCTCTGCTGAACCTCATCCCCGTGGGAAACATTACTTAACCCCCAGATTATCTATAATCTGTCCAGGGTTCACTTAGTGTTTCTTCATTGGCGCCATCCGTGCATAAAAGCTAGAACTAATTTAGTTTTTTCAAAATTTCTGAAGAAATGGTTAACGTTACTCCGGTCCCAAGGCCAGTAACCGACCAAGAAACCCCGGTAACCACAACCCCAGCAACTGGGGGGAACACCGGCGGTTATACAAATCTTACGAACACTACCCCGACTACCCAAGCGGGGGCAAGTGCAGTAAATATTCCACTGGGGTTCACTGATGCCCAGTTGGAAAAACGAACGAGGGTCCCTCGCCAAACACTAGATCAAGTGAAGGCGTGGGCCGAAGCACGTCAAAGAGAGTTCCAAGCTGAATTGGATGAACGCTTGCGTTCAGTTCAACAGGCTGACGAATTCGGCAGTACTCGCCAACACCTCAATATGAACAGTGAGTGCGAGAAATCAGACGACGAGAGGGAAGAATCCGATACCGACGCAAACCCTCGCAATAAGGCGAAAGGGAAGCGTAAGGAAACGGACTTCCAACCAAAAAGGAATTTTGGGGAAGCTTTTAAACCAACAAATGCGGAGAGAAACCCGCGTGACTTCTCCAAAACCTTTAGACCAACTGCTACAAATGCAGGAAAGTTAAAATTCGCAAGGGACATTGCGGAAGCAATCGCCCCGAGAAGTGCCAAACAAATGTCCAACATTGGCACTTATGATGGTCTATCCGACCCAGACGACCATTTGAACAGGTTCATTGCGGGGGCTACCGTCAGCAACTGGACGGAACCCACGTGGTGTTACATGTTCCAGATGACTCTGGTCGGAGCGGCTAGGGCATGGTTCGATCGTTTACCGGTCCACCACATATATGACTGGGTGGACTTTCAGAACAAGTTCAGCCAGCACTTCAGCCAACAGAGGAAATACACTGAAGAACAGTGGACGATCCTCAACTGCGTTAGAGAGGAGGATGAATCTTTACTAGACTTCATCACCCGCTTCAACTCCAAAAAGCTAAGTCTCGGCAACATAAGTGAAGATCTGGTTCGCGCCGCTTTCATCCAAGGCGCCGAATACCCAGAGCTTATCCGCACATTGACGGGTAAGGATGGCATGCCATCAACATGGGATGCCATCATGACGGCAGCAAAGCGCTTTGCCGAGACGGAAAAGCAACTGGGAAGGGATCTTCCCCAGAGTACACACCTCTACACGCAGAGGACAAGAGAGAACAATGTTCGGATCGCCCGGCAGAACAAAAAGAGGAAGCTAGGTATCTGGCAGTCAAGGGTAAACTTTGACACCTCATCCAGCTCTCACCCTCTTGTTGGCGGAAGAAATCAAACACACCCTTCAAGCCAAAAGCACCGGTGGACGCCACTCACCAAAAGCGTCACGGAGATATTTGCCACTGAAAAGCTACCATGGCCAAAAGCTCCAATGATCCGGCAGCGACCTAACGCGGATCAGAGCAAATCCTGTGACTTCCACGGGACAAAATGTCATGGTACGGAAGAGTGTACATCCTTGAAGGATATTGTTGAAGCATTCGTCAAGGATGGAAGACTGGCACACCTGGTGGCATCAATCAAGAAGGGAGGACGGAACGACAACGGTACCGAGGCAACGGACGAAAGCCCGTTGACATCAGCATCAACATGGTTCATGGTAATATCAGAGGAAGAAAAAGGCGAACGATAGAACCATGTGCGTGGAAGGAAGCTGAGGTGCGCTTCCCGCGAGTGCCAGGAGGACCCAGCAAAGAAGGCCCTATCATCATCAAAAGCCAGCTGGGGCACTACATCACCTCCCGCACTCTTGCTGACAACGGCGCCTCGTCAACGGTGATGTACAGGCAGTTCTTCGACAAGCTAGATGACGAAGACAAGGAACGCCTGGAAACGATCTGCGCCTCGATGGAAGGGTTTGATGGCAGCACAAACACCCCCCTGGGTATCCTATCTTTCCCCGTCACTCTTACGGATGGGAAACACTCCCGCACAGAAGATGTGGACTTTGTCGTGATGAGGAAGCCACACCACACATACGACATTCTCTTCGGGAGAGACGGGATGGCAAGATTCAACGCCGTGGTATCCTCAGTCCACGGCATGATGGGATGGCCAACAGCTGAGGGTGTAGCGATGATCACCGGCATTCCCCAGGTATGCATCGCATCTGTCTCATCTAAACCCAAACCAAAGATGGCTAAACCAACCATCACTGAACCAGAAAGATGGGCCTTCAACGGCAAGTACCCGGACCAGGCCGTCACCATTGGCCCAACAATTGTTGATCCCACACGCACCTTACTTAAGCGCTTATTACAAAGGAATGCCGACATCTTCGCGTGGACACCAGCTGACATGACTGGTGTACCCCGGAGTAAGGCAGAGCATAAGCTCAAATGCGATCCGGCTGTCACGCCGATCGTACAAAAGCGCAGAGTAATGGGGCCAGAACAAACTAACGCGTGTAGAACCCAAGTCAAGGAACTCCTTGACGCAGGCATCGTACGCGTTAGTAGATATCAAACTTGGGTTGCAAATCCCGTTATGGTACCGAAGAATGACAAACAATGGCGCATGTGCATAGATTTCAAGGATTTGAACAAAGCATGCCCCAAAGATTGTTATCCGTTACCTGAAATTGATCTTAAGGTGGATTCGTTGGCACCATTCCGCCTTAAATGCTTCCTGGACGCGTATAAGGGGTACCATCAAATCCACATGGCCGTTGATGATCAGGATAAAACCGCTTTTCGGACGCCCGATGGCACATTTTGTTATCAAATGATGCCATTCGGACTTAAGAATGCCGGGTCCACATACCAACGCCTGATGGACAAAGAGTTTCATTCCCAAATTGGGAGGAACTTGGTAGTCTACATGGATGACTTGGTCATCAAAAGCCCTGACCCAGAAGCGATGTTGAAAGACATCGAAGAAACTTTCAACACGCTCAGGAAAATAAACATGAAGCTCAACCCGAGCAAGTGTGCCTTTGGAATGGAAGAAGGGAAGTTCTTGGGGGTCATCGTCACTAAAGATGGCTTCAGAGCGAACCCTGAAAAGGTCGAAGCCATTATCAAAATGGAATCACCTACTACCATCAAACAGGCTCAGACACTGAATGGACGACTAGTGGCACTTAATCGCTTTTTGGCAAACCACGCGGATAAGTCGTTTCCATTCGTGTCAACATTGAGAAATTGTTTAAAGAAAACGCACTTCCGCTGGACACCAGAAGCGGAAGCAGCTTTTCAGGAGATTCGGTCACGCTTGATCGAACTCCCAACGCTGACAGCACCAAAAGCGGGAGAGGAATTAATCCTATACCTTTCCGCAACTGATAGAGCAACCGGGGCAGTCCTGCTAGTAGAACGAAAAGGCATCCAGATGCCAATCTACTATGTTAGCCGTGTCCTAACAGACGTAGAAACCCGGTACTCTACCCTAGAAAAATTAGTCTTAGCACTAATACACGCTTCACGCAGGCTAAGACGATATTTCCAGGGTCACCCAATCACCATTCTCTCAAACTTCAAACTTGCAAACGTTCTAGGCAAACCCGAGTTATCGGGACGCCTAGCCAAATGGGCAATTGAGTTGGGGGAATACGCGATAAAGTATAAGCCAAGACCAGCCATAAAAGGCCAGGTTCTGGCCGACTTTATTGCAGAAGTGCCTGCGTCACGGGAAAAAGAGTGCCAGGAAGAGGCTCAACCCTCTCCAGCACAAGACATCAATGATGTCTGGCGACTCTACACTGATGGAGCAGCCAGTAACGAGGGTTCAGGCGCAGGGCTAAAGCTAACCAACCCAGCATGCCAAGAATACACTTACGCTATTCGACTGGATTTTCCAAGTACGAATAACGAAGCCGAGTATGAAGCATTCCTGGCTGGGCTGAGAATTGCGCGTAAGATGGGAGTGAAAAACTTGGAAGCCCACGTGGATTCCATGTTAGTAGCCAATCAAATCAACGGGACGTACACGGCCGTGAACGACACAATGGCCCTGTACCTCGCACAAGCAAAATCACTTATGCGCGATTTCAATGACTGCAAAGTCATACACGTCAAGCGAAGTGAAAACAAATCTGCGGATGCGTTAAGCAAGCTTGCATCATTAGCCTTCACCCACTTAGGAAAGGATATCCGCATTGAACTCCTCGAGACACCATCGGTCCCGCACAAGGAAATTTGTGTCATCCAAACAGGCACGGAAACGTGGATGACACCAATAATAAAATACCTTGCGACAGGTACACTACCGGAGTCCAAAACACAGGCAAGAAAACTACGCTGTAAAGCACTGAATTATCAACTCATCGATGACATCCTTTACAGACGTAACTTTCTTGGCCCACTCTTAAGATGCGTGGACAACCAAGATGCTGACTACCTCCTAAGGGAAGTACACGAAGGCATCTGTGGAGTACACGCAGGTCCCCGCGCTGTTGTAGCCAAGCTAAACAACGCGGGATACTTTTGGCCGGGGATGCATACGGATGCACTGGCATACATCAGAAAATGCAGGTCTTGCCAGCTTTACGCACCCAACACGCACCGCCCGAAGAATGAACTTGTTCCAGTCACTTCTTCATGGCCATTTCAGAAGTGGGCCATCGATGTGACAGGCCCATTTCCTACAGCAGCAGGAAATGTTCAGTTCCTAGTGGTAGCCATCGACTACTTCACCAAGTGGATAGAAGCAAAACCTTTAGCCCAAACAACCGCGAAACATATCAAAAAATTTATTTGGGAATTTATTATTTGTCGTTTTGGACTTCCACAGAATTTGGTGAGCGATAACGGCACCAACTTTGCTGACAAGAAGCTACAACAGTGGCTGAAAGAACTTCAAATCACCCACACCTTTACCTCAGTGGCACACCCGCAAGGTAATGGTGAGGTGGAAAGAGCAAATAAGAGCATCGTCGAAGGCATAAAGAAAAGACTATTGGAACACAGATCCGGCTGGGTGGACGAGCTTCCGCACGTCCTTTGGGCAAACAGAACGCTGAAGAAGGACAGTACGGGAGAAACCCCGTTCAGCCTCACTTATGGCACTGAAGCCATGGTCCCGGTCGAAATTGGTTTACCCTCACCAAGGGTCTTGATTCAGCCAGAAGACAATGATGCGGAAAGACGGTTGGATCTTATGCTAACCGAGGAACGCAGAGACTTAGCCGCAGTGCGTGAAGAGAACTACAAGCGACAAATGCAAAAGTACTACAACACGCGGGTAAAACTCTGCAACTTCAATATAGGAGACTACATACTGCGTAACAACGAGGCTTCGAACCAAGAACGCCCGGGAAAGCTGGCCCCGGTCTGGGAAGGGCCATACATTATCAAAGAAGTCCTGGGAAAGGGCGCATACCGGCTCGAAAGGCTCGATGGCACTCCCATCCCAAGAACATGGAATGGAGCTCAATTACGCAAATGTTATATGTAGATCATTTCCAAACTTGTAAAGAAAAGGCCTAGAGCCACTTCTAATGGAAATGATTCTCCTTTCATAATGTGTTGATAACTTTACCTTTATACTTATGAACTTCCCACACTGGTGCCGGTATTCACCGCATAAATGGGGAAGAAGTAAGTCGTTACGTGTGGAAGGCGGCAAAACCCGCATAAACACAACGCTAAAAATAAGGAAAACCTACACGCAGGTCAGATGTAAGTAAAGTTTAGCCATCCTTGTAAGTGCAAGTGACGGTCTTACCCGCACAATCACGAACAAGGAAGCAAAACTTCAACCTATCATCTACCACGTTCAAAGGTTATCCTAAAAAAGGATGAGGAAAACCTACACGCAGGTCAGATATGGGTAAAGTTTAGCCATCCTACTAAGTGCAAGTGACGGTCCTACCCGCACAATCACGAAAGAGGAAGCAAAACTTCACACCTATTATCTACCACGTTTAAAGGTTAACTTATTCTAAAACACTTGGAAAATTGCTAATTTAAACTAAAGTATGCAAGTCATATAACGTTTATAAAGCAAGGAATCCAATGAAAGAAGCGGTCTTAGCCGCACAAAGATTTATATTTCATAAATATTCGTTACAAGAATGGCCGGGTAACTACCCGCCTACAAGAAAGTAAATCTATACAAACTAAATCTATCCTAGCAGCGGGAAGGGATCTTCAGGATCAGGCTTCAGGGCCACTTCCACTTGGACCAGCGCCGTCAGTAGAGCGTGGCAGTTCAAGGAAAGCCTTAAGGATAGCTAGCCCATCATCAGCAGCAACAACTTCATTCACCTTCTCCACCACCGGATGCGGGAAGGAAGCATACTGGTTCACTGCTTGGTCGTAAATAGCTTCAGTATCCACATTATACAAAGGGAAGTTGGAAGGCGGGACGCCTTTCTCAACGAACCCTAGACCAAGCAGGAAGCCGGCCCGTTCCCCATCCTCGTGAGAAGCGTTGAGGGCTGCGCTCATAGCATCGTCGTAAGATGTCTCTGAGAAGACCCGATGCACAACCTACAAAAGAAAATATACAAGTGTCAACACCCTTTTTATTTACAAAGAAAAGCGTAAAGACATGAAAGCTTACCTGAGACAACGCTTCTCGAAGAAGCCATTCCTTGGCAACCAGAGCTTCTTGGAGGGCAGCTTGAGCTTCGTTACGGGCGCGTTCGGCTTCACTCTTGTTAAGGTTGGCAAGCAACACTTCTTTAGCCGCAGCCTCTTCGACGCCTTTTAGCTTCCGCTCAGTATGGTCAAGCACCCCCCTCTGGTCCAAGATCACCTGGAGCTTTTTGGCGTCTTCCATCGCCAAGGCATCATGAGCCTGCTGGAGAGCCTCTAATTTGGCTTTAAGTTCTTCATTCTCCACGCGCAGAGGCTCAGCAACAGCTTCAGCCTTGGTGGCCCTCTCGGTTGCGTTCTTCGCAGTTTTCTTAGCCAGCCGAAACTGTTCATTAACAGCTTGGGCAGCCTTGGAACGGGCCTCGAGTCGAGCCTGAACTTCAACCTCGAGGGCCTTGAAGGCCTTCTCCTTCTCCGCAGCCACTGCGGCAAGTTTTTGGTTCTCCTCCCGGACAGCCCGCGCCTGAGCTACTTCCTTGAGGCGAGCTGCTTTTAACTTGTCGTTTTCACGACAAAGCAGCTCGACGCGCGGCTGCATCCGGGCCAGGAGAACCCGAAGCTCATTGGTTAGCCTACCCTCCTGGAAGCTAGCCATGGCTTCCCCCAACGCACCACTGGGAGCAGCGTGACGAGCCCATTCCACGCACTCCACAGGGGTGCGAAGGGTTGTTCCTCGGCGAATGTTCCATCGTGGAACATACACTTCATTGGAATCCGACACTGCAAAAAACACAAAGTAGTTAGGAAAAGATGATAAAATATATATATATAAAATGGGCCAGAAGAACCCTACGCACCTGTAGGGTCAATAACAGGCCGATAGCCGCCGAACCCATCACCTGAACCCAAAGGAAATCCATCCAAGAGGTCAGGCAGATGGGAAGGTAGCAAAGATTGGCGGGAAGCCCCATGCGTACCTGATGGACCGGCCGTCGTTGCCGATGGCGGGGGCATGGTAGCAGCCGCCGTGGTCGCCGCAGCGGTCGCTGCCGCGGAATCCGCAGCAATAGTAACCGCCGGCTCGGTGAAGGATGCTGTAAAAATCGCACTCACAGCCGGCGGTGACGTCATCTCGGCTGGAACAGTCGGCTCAAAGGAGTGAGCAACTGAACCAGCGGAAGCAGGCGCAGGCGCCTGGGTCGACGCCTCAGGTAGGCTGACCAAGCCTACCGTCATTGGCGGAGAGGTACTACTCGGCGCCTCACCCTGGAATGCGTCAACATCCACGCCTGCGTAAAGAAAAAAAGTGTTAAAAGATTAAGCTATGAAGATAAAAGCCAAAGGAAAGTTGTACTTACGGGTTTTCTTGAGCCTAAAGGTACGGAGAGGCGGGGACGGACCCGATGGAGCCGGGCTCTTCGCGCCGGTCACCGTCGTCTTCTTTGGCTCTCCGGAGGTGCAGTCGCAACCTCCGGAGCGGTGGTCTTATCACCACCGGGATTCCCCACCACCTCTTCGCTCTCGGTCTCCGAATCAGACCGAGGCGCTGGATCGGCAGTGGAGGCCTTCTCTTTCCCCTTCCCGCCGGCAGCCTTCTTCTTCCGCACCAACGGAGGACCATCTGCGGATTCCTCATCAGAACATACGATTAGAGGAATTCCAGCAGAGGTTTCAACATTGAGGGGTCGAGGGTCGAATAACGCCTTACCTGGCCGACGGGCACTAAGGATCTCATGGCCTATGGGATAGACCTCCACGAACCGATCCGCCGTTTGTTCTAGGATGGGCAACTCGTTCTCGTCTAGAGCGCGAGTACCCATCCGGGCGGGACCGTCAGCCTCCCGCGGATTAAGGAGCGACTGCAGGTCGTTCCCCTCTGAAATAAACAGGAAAAAAGTTAGAAGCAATTCAGAATCAACAATAAGAGACAAAGCATACCGTAAGGAACAGAGTTCGAACCGTATTCGAGGACGATTGGGATCTTTTGCGCATCGGCAGCCTTCCACACTCGGCTCATCCCCAGCATCACCATCCCGGACTCCGCAAACCGGTAAACCGGAGATTGGACCCGAGATATCTTCGCAAACCATTCCGCCTCCTGGTAGTTGGAGGCGTGAAGGCTGGGAAGTGCTTGCCCGTTTTTGAATTTCATGGCAATGGGGATGGCGCGAGCGGATATGAAGAAAAACTCCCTCTTCCACGCGCGAAGACTGCGCTCGGTCGCGCAGATCTTTAAACCCTTAATCCGGGTTGTCAACGTGTACCACCCCTGGATGCACCTCCAAGTATAGAAGGTCATCAGGCGGTCAACATAGGGCTCAACGCCCAGTATCCGGCACACCCACTCAAAGTGGCGAATCTTGGCGATCGCCATGGGGTGCAACTCGGTCAAATGAACACCGTGCCTCTCAAGGACACGGTAAACAAACTTTGTCAATGGGAACCTAAGATTCCCATAGACAAAGAATGCAGCATAAACCCCGATCTTGCCTCTGGGGGCATCGTATACCGTCTGGTGGGGTTTAGGAAACTCAGGCTCGAGAGACTCGAGCATGAACTTCCTGACGACGTACCGATATAGATCGCCAGGCAGAGCACACTGGCACTCACCAGCAGTACTCTTGTCATCAGCTGTAGAATCGATATCACGAGACATCTTGTAAAAGAAGAAGAAAACGATTTCGGGAGAATACTTGCCTGAAAAGGATGAGTATTCGACTGAAATCGCTTAAAAAGATGAAGAGAAGAGTGAAAGTGTGGATTACAAAGAACTGTGACACCCGGTAAATTCCCAATCCCTTAAACCAAGTAATCAACCTAAATATTAGGTAATTTTGTTATATGCGCGTTGCGCGAGCGCGCCATATTAGAATCAGCGCGTGCATTTGTTATGTGCGCCCTGCGCGAGCGCGCCATGTTAGTCAGCGCGTGCATTTGTTATGTGCGCCCTGCGCGAGCGCGCCATGTTAGTCAGCGCGGGCATATTATGTGCGCCCTGCGCGAGCGCACCGTGTTAAGAACCAGCGTGGGCATATGTTATATGCGCCATGCGCGAATGTTTTGGCTTTATGTTTTCATGTAACTTAACGTTATGATGTCTATGGGTCGACCATCCCGCATGATGCTAAGGCGGGTGCATCCTAAATCGTTTATGCGCGTGCGGAAGGGAACTAACCTCCCCGCATGGCGGGAACATTGAGAGCTAGTTTGTCTGAAGCTCCAAGATGGAATTGACTTCAACATAACTGATCACTATGTTGAAATACCAAGACCACCTGGAGAATCTACAAATGAAACTCAATGTCCCTAACTGCGAGAAGGTTACGCACCTACCCGCAGCAAAGAAATGTCCTTCACGCAGAAAGCTATGCGCACAAAGTGATGCGCACAGAACACTTAGTCTATTCTCCAGACGTAAGGAGATTACTCCCGCCCAAAAGGAAACAGTAGCGTGTTTCAGAGATTTTCCACTTTTTACTGTACACTGACAAAAGTACCTGAAAAAGCACACTGTAACATGAAAAGTCAACTGTCAGCCACCCTATTCTCACCAACCCCAGACCTGCATGTCCTGTCCAACTCAAATCAAGATCTTTTATCCACTCCTCCACTTTTAAATAAATAATAATAATTTCCATACTTTATCATCATTACACCTAGATATGAAAAGATTACAATCCCCTAAAGCAAGGGATTGTGTTCCCTTGAGTTTGCCTATAAATATGAAACCCAAATTATCACCCAAACACACTTCAAACTTCTCTCTTAAGAACTGCAAACTTGCACTAATCATCTCCCAAGCATCCGTTGTTTTCATTTCCGATCCTGTTACTAGGTAAGCCGAGATTATAACCCTGAGATCTACTTTCCAACCCTTATATTCTCCTATTTCTTGATCTTAATATATATACTTCTTGTTATTTAATCGTATTCTAGACCTTCGATTCCGAGGCCAACACCAAGAAAACCCGAATCTCGATTAATCCCTTAACAAGAACCACAGGTGAGTCTCACAGCCCCTATTTTCACTGTTTTCACTAGTTTTAAACTGTTTTCGGGGCGAGGGACACGTACTTAAATAATGTTTTATCATGGTATACTTACAAGCTATGCAAGCGATTATGTGTTTAAGTTATGTTTCATGATGAGCGATGCGAACGGTTATCTATGGTTTTTCGATGTTAGTGCACCAGATTCGAGTAAGTGATCACTTTACCATTGGAACTCTAAGGGTAGGGACTGCTGGTTTGATCCGCCCACTCGTAGGGGTCGCACCTCTTACACAGACGAGTGCCTAGTATGGTCATGGGGCAGTACTATGGGTTTGAGCCCGCTCGTAGAGGTCGCTCCTCTTACGCAGACGAGCGCCTTGTTTTCCGGCACAACGTCTGCGCGTAACCCGCGGGACGGTATTATTCGCTCGTAGTGGCAGCGCCACTTACACAGACGAGCACGGTTTTTCAGATGTGTCCGCGCGTAACCCGCGGGACAGTATTACTTGTTTCGCTCGTAGTGGCAGCGCCACTTACACAGACGAGCACAGTTCCCAGAAATGTTCGCGCGTAACCCGCGGAACGATTTTATCAGAATATGTTGATAGAACTATGTTTTACCAAGCATGTGTTTTAATGATGCTATCAGAACTATGTTTCAGAATGATTTTTATCAAGATTATGATGCAATACGATTTATCAAGTTACTAAAACTTGTGAACTCACTCAGTTTATACTGATCCAAATGTTTTTACGTGTCTTTCAGGAGATAACTAGGTAGCGCATGGAGTCACACTTAGAGCACCTCACGCTGAACATCTAAAACTAGCTTTTTGGAAGATTTTAGTTCTATCCCTTCGATGCGCGTGGTTGTTCCCGCCGCGCAAGGGGATATGGCGTGGAAATCTTCAACAGTTTTTATACTTGGATGTTTTTATGTAATTTTTAAACAATGTAATGTATTTGTATTAAACTTTTCATGCGCAATGAAAATCTTACTTTGAATGTTTGCAATGGCCCGTGCTTAATTATCAATCCCCACTCGCGCGCGCCCGGCTGTTTCCGCCGCTCAGGGCCGGGTGTGACAAGAACCCTCTCCCCCTTTATATACTAATCGCAATTAATGCAATGAAATTAATGCGGAAGAGAGAGAAAACGAAGGTGCAATGAAACTATGACACGTGGCAAAAAGCAAGCTGGCAACAGCTGTTGACAGGACGCATACCATTAATTTCGCGGCCACGCGCCCGAAAAATCGCGCCCACGCGCCTGAAAAAGCGTCTGGAATGACCATGTACTGTCACGTCACCATAACTTCCTGCACGTCCTGACACAGTCAGAAGAAACCGTCGCACGACGTTTCAGAGGTTTGGACTGTTCTTATCCTTTCACCAACTCTTCGAATTTCAAAATTCAAAATTCGAAAAGATTCAAAAGTGAGCGGGAAAATACCCCTTACCTTGGCAATCATGTAACCATAAGACGGATGCGGGTACAGTGTTAAGGCAAAACCCTTCACATACCTAGCACCCGCAGGGAATTGAAGCCAAGAATAACTTGGCAACCAAGTAACCGTCAGACGGATGCGGGTACAGTGTCAAGGCAAAACCCTTCACATACTTAGCACCCGCAGGGAATTGACGCCAGGAATACCTTGGAAGTAAAGTAACCATAAGACGAGTGCGGGTACAGTGTCAAGGCAAAACCCTTCACGTACTTAGCACTCTGCAGGGAATTCAAACCAAGAAGGATCTTCTGGGCCATGCTTGCGGAAACGTGAATAACATTCCCGCACGACGGGAACGTCGAGAACTATATTGTTTGAAACTCCAAGATGGAATTGGTGGTTTTAGCATAATTGATCACTATGTCGAAAACCACCAAGACCACATGGAGAATCCACACAAGTGGGACTCAACGCTCCTGACATGCGAGGAGGTTACAAACCTACCCGCTTCACACTCAAAGATCAAGCAGAAAAGTCGGGAATTTCTGCGTGACATCAGGAAAACCGCGGGATGAATCACCACGGAAAACCGAAAAACTAAACCCTTTTCAAAACCCCTTGCTAAGTCCAAAAGTTCACCTCACTTATTAATAATTCATGAGAAGAACATTGGACTGGGGGGACTTGAAGAGGTAGGTCCCAGCAGAGCCCAGTTGGACCCGCAAGACTCACCTTGAACAGGGACGTCTGCGCACTGACCAACTGCTCCAGCAGGACCCACCATGCTCAAAGAACCTTACGCGCAGTACGCCAGCTGTACCCGCAGGGAAAGCCTCCCAATGGTGAAGTACCCTGCCTGTTCCCGCAGCTGCGGATACAAGCCATCAGGGAAGGCTACCCGCACTAACAGCAAGGCTACACGCACAAGGCATTCGTTACTTCAGTAGTCACATGAAGGAATGAGCAAGGCGGGAACACTCCCGCCTAAATGAGCCAGTCCGTATGCTTCTGGAAGGTCTTTCGTACTATACCTACTAAGGTATGGGCGGAACAGACAGTTTGACCAGAGCAGCCCATGAACTAACCACAGGGTGACAGCTCACCGACAACAATACGAGGAGGAGCACCCTCTAGTACTGTTTGTCACTATTAGCCGCTGCCTACTCACCAACCCTTACGATGGGACGTGCGCAGCCTACAGTTGGTGGAACAGTGCGTAGCCGGCAGTAAATGAACAGTATACAGCCGACCTTATTACTGTTGGCCGTAACCTATCCACCAACCAGCATGGCCTGTGCGTAGTCCACTGTTGGTAGAACAGGAATACTATTCAGCCGGCTGTACCTGCTTGGAAACCTACCTTCGGCTATAAATACTCCAACACCTTGGAATGGTAAGGACATCATCTGATATCTCAATCTTATCTAGCAATATCTTAATATACACTTATATTCAGAGCAATCTAGTCTGATTCTCACGCCGGAGGGTGGTCACAAGGAGGAACCCCCCATTCTCAGTGACGAGCTTACGGTTTCTGTTTTGCAGGTCTCCAGAAGAACAACCTTCTCTGCTGAACCTCATCCCCGTGGGAAACATTACTTAACCCCCAGATTATCTATAATCTGTCCAGGGTTCACTTAGTGTTTCTTCAAACATGCACTAAGGAATTGGCTTAAATTATCTATGTTTATAGAAATCATTTTTTGAACACAGTAGGTTCAACAAAAAGTGTGAAGTCACTAGTCACATATAAATAGTACAATCCATTGCTGTCTGTAGTTACTTTTCTAATTTAGTCATGTGTTTTGTTTGACACAAAACACAAATCAATATCTGCCGTAATGGACCAGTTTTTAGAGAATATTATGGTTCGCTCTTTTGAGTGGGTACAGAAGATAGTCCACAGTGACTCGCAGAGCCCGATGAACTACGGATTGATATTTAGTAGAATAGATTTTGCGATTCAAAAGGGAGATAACGGCGCAGCTTGTTGCTTGCTTATCCATTATCCAGATGTAGCTTGGTTTGTGTTAATATTATGTCTTTTGAATAATATTGAAAAATGTTCTAAAAGGTATTGTCACAACTCAAAGCTTTAGGGTGGAGGGACAAATTGCATGACACGTCTCACAAATCAGATGATCACTTCTATTGCTTTGATCTAACACATTATCCAAACCTATAAGGGTTCTTAGCGTGCACGTACATTCGGGTACGCCTTGGTTTAATTATGGTAGGTGCTCCAAGCACCCTTAATGTGTCGGGTTCGTCATTCGTGTTGCAAAATTGATTTCATGAAACCAGTTATAATTCTTGCTGTTATAGATATTTATTTTCAACCAAGATCAATCTTACATGAACAAATTGCATTAACCAGTTAGAAAATTCCATGTAATATATATAGAATATGTTTGAGATTGAGCTTGAAAAATGCTTATTGACTTTTTCAAAAAGCCATGATTTGAGGCTTTTAGAAACTGTTTTTTTTTAACATTTAAAAAAACTAAAATAAAAAGGATTTTCGTGATTGCCAAATACATTTTAGCTTATTGGCTTTTAGAAAACACAAATAAGCCAATAGACATTTTTCAAACTCAATTCCAAACATGTCATAATTATAGATTAATGGATCGATATAAAGCTAGTATGTTGCATAGGATTGTAGGTTGAAGAATTAATTTGAATGGCACACGAATTACAAGGTTAAAAAGCTTTATTTCAATATTACGGTACAACCTCTCATAGTCTCATGCACTTGACAAAACTTAATCAAGCATGAACTAATTAAGTTAATTTGACATGTACATATGATATGTAGAAGTGATTTAACTATTTGTGTATTGTTATAAATATTTTTGCATTTTTTAATGAAAGCTAATTTTTTTACATTTTAACTGTTTAATGAATCGTTATATTAAGTTATGAAATTGATTATCTTTATATTTTTAAATATATATAATTTGGTTTTATGTTAAAATATATTGAAACAAAAGTTCTTTCATAATTTTCATACACACATAATAAATCTTAAAAAACTTCATACTTTTGACAAGACACTTCATCATTGGTCTATTTTTCTCTATAGTTCTCCATCATTCTCCATACACGAGATTTCATGTGTTTGGGAATAAAACTCCTTTGATGCAAGATGTTAGCCTAACATAATTGGCATGCGTCGCTCGCTTTTTGTCAACTTACATTCAACCAAATAACTTTTATGACTTATGGGATGATTTGTTTATTAGACCACTAGCTTTAGAATCCACACGGAATGATCCAATAATATAAATGCTAATCATGCTAAGGAATAGATACATAATGTAAGCAGAAAAATGTATAACATATATACTTTTATCTATAAAACTTATTACTAAAATCACAAGTATATTTTCTGAATTCTAATTATGCCCTTAATAAGGAATGGTTTGTATGTCCAACTCTTTTATTTTAGTTTTCTTTAAAATGGATGTACAAAACCCAAAATATATATCATCTCCTCATAACGCTGCAGTAATCAACCTTCTTTTCTTTGTGATGGAAATGAACTGAACCAATATTTCACACCCAGGGCCATAATCAATAATAATTTCTCGGGCAATTTCATATATATATATCCCAGCAAAATTAAAAAATATCATAATATCCCTGTAAATTTTAAACTATCATGTATATACCTCTATAAAAATTAAAATATCAAATATATCCTTTTATAATAGTTAAAATATCATATATATATATCCCTAATCAATATATTTAATTAAAAACAATTCATAATATGGCAATTTTACCCCTAAATAAAAAACCCCAAAAAAACTACCCACACCCGACCCACCGCTAAAAAAACCTACAACCCTCCGATACTAGATCTTTCAAAAACCTAACTATAAAAGCTAAACTATCAATATAGTGTGTTTTAGTGTAATTTTGGATTTATAGATAGGGAATATGATGGGAATGCTCTTAGAGCATTCTCAGTCCGTCCATAATCCTCATCTCTATAATTACACTGCAAAACACTACATTTCTCTATTATGTTCAATTAACTAATACTTTTTATACATTTGTCTTTAAAGTTTTCTCTTTAATTTACTCACAACCAATTCAACAAATATTAAAAAATAAATAGGGACAAACACATTTTTCCCAAATTTACAAAAATAAACCATTACATTTTCTCTCTCTATCCTATAATTTACACTCACAACTCCACCCTATAATTTACAAACTTTCATCACATAAATTTAAAGAATGCGTTGAAAATGCTTTAAAGTTCTAAAACCTCAATACAAGTTCAAATTGCTAATAGTATAAAGGAAAGTAGAATACGTGCTTCCTCAACTTGAAATGTAATTAAATACTTTCCTAGACCTAGTGATTGTAAGAAGGTGTCCACTATGGGGTGTTTGGCCTACCTTTTATTTTTATGTTTTCTTATATTTTAAAGTAGCTTATAGTTTATTTTTTATTAGTTGATAAGCTATTTTTAAGTGTTTGGATTAACTTATATTCTACAAGTTAATTATACGTCTTAATAAGTTGTTAAATCCACAACTCTTTATTTTGTTAGAGTAATAAGTTGATTCAATAATTACTAATCCACCACCATCTAAGAACAAATGAGTAACTTACATCCTTACACAAATAAGCTTCTTCAAATAAGTTAAAAAATCATCTTCAACTAAGCTTATTCAAATTAGCTTATATAAGCTAATTAGCATGCATAAGCTTAAAAAGCTAAACCAAACACTAAGTTAAGCTTATTTTGTAAAAATAAACTAAAAAAGCTATAAGCTTCGTTAAAAAAGCAAGGCCAAACACCGCCTTATATCAGCCTGCATGAAAGACATCATGCTAACAAAAGAATCACTATTTAGTAAATGTACAAATTTAAAAAAAGGCATAACAAAAATATCCATTGGTCCATTTCTCTTCATAGATCTCCATTATTTTTCATAAATGGGATTTCATGTGTTTGGGAAAGGTAAACTCCTTTGATGCAAGATGTTAGCCTGGCATAATTGGCAGACGTCGCTTTTCATCATCTTACCTTCAACCAAATAACTTTTAAGATTTATGGGCTCAGTTTAATAGTTTATTAGACCATTTTGATAATGCCATTCTTTAATATGAGAGTGTTATTGAACCATCTTTTCCTGATGAAAGATGTTATCTTAGGTTAGATTGGATTAGTTACCATCACTTTAGGTAAGTTCATGAAACTTGCATCATTTTAGGTAACTTTAGGAAACTTTACTTCACCTTATGTGAAGTTAAACGGTGTTACCTTAAGTCGTCGACATACATACAATATTTATATAAAAAAAATTATGATCAATTTGCTTCATCTTACATTAGAGCAATATGATGCTAGAGAGAGCAAGCTTACAAAGGAAGAGAAATACTAACATGGAGCTCTATCCTATTTTTATGGGGGTTTTTATAATATAAGTAGTGGTTTATGGTGTTGCGAGTAATGGGAGAGAAAGCGTAGTGTTTTTTCTGTATATTTGAAAACTTACTGGTTCACATCATATAATTTTAAGTGCTTGTAAGTGAAGTAGAAAGATAATATATTGATAAAGATATTAAAAAGTTTTAGAAAATGAGAAAGAAAATATAGTGATTTTTCGTGCAATTTTAAATTTAGAGAATGGGAAGAAATGTGAATGCTCTAAGAACTCAAAAGTTCTATAATAATCAGTTTGAAGTTTAAATGAAATAATGAAAAAAAAGACTAAATGGACTACAATGACGCTTATTTAACCCAAACTACATTGTTTTTGGGTGTCTCGCATCTTAATTTTGTTTAATATTGGTTGAAAATTTTGAGATGATTGGTAGAAATTTATAAAATAACCGATTGTAAAACCAAACAGATAATTATCTAAACAATTCCATAACTTTAAATCGGGCCATACATCTAAGCTTTAATGCAAGAACCTCATATAAGCTTCTTACAAGCTTAGATTAAACCTTTGTAGGAGTTATATTTTTGTTAGAGATAGATGCTAATTAGAATTTATAACGGTAGTAGGTGGTAATGGCAGTCTCTTCTGGATCAAGAGGACGCCTCCAGGTCAATGCAGTTTGTAGCATCAATGTGGTGGCATTAGATAGTGATTCATGTTTCTTGTAGTTTTTAAAATAAACTATCCAAACCAAACAATAAAAGAAAGTAAAAAAAACAATAAATGCCATGTTTACACTTTAAAAATAAAAACCACTATCGACGTGTGAGATAGCGCCTACAATATAGCTTATGGGTTAAAACATAACATCGTGCCTTCCTTATCGATGTTCCATTGTCTATAAGATATTTCTTGACTTCATATATCAAGATTTCAAAGATGATGATGCTTTTGAAAATAGTGTAACACTAAAATGATGATAGCTATCCTTATGTACAAATCACATGATACCCATAACTATTTGATGGTAACATAATCAAGTTAGGGAGTACAACCTTAATGAAACAAGAAAACACAAGGTTTTAACCTTTTGTCTCATGAAAGATGGTTTTGCAATAGTTAGTGCATTGTATAAACAAAAAAGGTGCACTTTACTCATTGTTTTATTTCCTTAACTTGATTTTTCTTATATGTGATCTTTTTTCTCTTTGTTTTCTATACATCACCAACATGTAGACCCCACACTCCACCACCTCAAAATCCAAACAACTTTGTTTATTCTATATAAACAAGATGATTGTTCCTCTTACGCTAGGTATAAAAGTAAAGAAAATTGGCCATGGATGTTGGCCTTTTGTAAAAGGAAAAACATATATTGATGTATTAGTCTTTTGTTGTCCGTTTAACACATAGCTTTTCAAGATATAGTTTATGTTTTTAAATATCTGTGGTACTTTTTTTAAAATACTTGTATCAAACATTTGGTTCTTATTTCAAATCCGTCATGAAAAAAAAAACAATAAATTTGGTTGAAACTCGTGTTAAATACTTGTTGATCAGTTATTCATGTAAGCAATAGAAAACATGATAAATATTAAACCAATGAACCTGTTACAGTATGGAGAGTAGTAATCACAACAGAGTATGATGTAGTCAACATGTTTGTCATCTTGATTGAGTTCCCCTTTAGGATGTATAGTTAAGGATGATGTTAGAGTTCTTGAGAGGAACCCGGTTTAGGAGATAGGAGACACACAAAATTGTTATATTGGTGTGATTAGGTTACAATGTTAATTTATTCTCTCCCTTTATATACACCCAAGGGGAAATAATTTATTAGCTAGTAAGGGTAATACGACCCATCAACAATTACTAAACTAATATATAATAAGGTATAATTAATATTTTTATCTATTGTAATATAAATGATTATAATGGTCATATATATATATATATATATATATATATATATATATATATATATATATATATATATATATAATCTTACACTCTCCCACTTGGCCAAGTAATCATATACTATGAGTATTAGATAAGCCTGATCAGGAGTTAACACTCATTTTAGCTTTAAACTCAAACTGAAGCAGAGAAATACAATCATTGAATTGAACATCAGCTCAAGAACCCCATTAATCATACTGCCGTCCTTATTTAAAACCTAAGTAGTTATGATCAAATTTTCAAGTAAGCCATTCATAACGTTTGATTTATTTAATAAGTTGTCTATATGCCATTATGCATGCTGAACATATTAAGAGACATCCAAATCAAAAATGGTGAGGAAAAACCAATTGTTAATCATTCATAGTACGATATGCAGTTGTACATGGTCATCAATAAACCCCTCATGATTATAAGCACTTTCATAATACTTACGGGTAATAAACCTTTAGTTATAGGATCCTTAAACATATTATGAATGTATTCGATACAGAAATTTAGTTTCCTCAATTCGTTCATAAACAAATAATTAATTTCATATCAAACTTTAACGCAACACCTCTCAAATTGTTACTGTTTGAGAAAACATGGTAGCTGACTTTATCACAGTATGTTTTCAATATATAATTTATATGGAGTTAATAAACTTATGAGTTCACTAATAAACTTTTAACAACATTTATTGCTAATTGCGTTGTGATTAAACAACATATTATGTCATTATAACTTAGGTTGTTGTTATCAGTTCATTATGACTCCCCCATTAGATAGATTTATCTATTGTCCAAGATCCTTGATCTATTTTTATAAGGATAATTTATCTTTAAACTTTTCATAAAATTAAACTATAACAGCTATGTTTTCATAATGATAAATAATCAACAAATAGTCAAAAGATTAGAGTTATTATTAAAATCACCTTGATTTACCAAAAGCTTTAACCCGGATTTCACCATTTAAACAAGGATCATCCACCTGGGTTAAAACAGGTGTTACTAGCTGTTCATAATTTGCAGGGAGAATAAAAGGTGTTGGATATATAGCCGGAAGAGAAGTTCTCAAGTATACTCTATAGATACATGATAGTTATATCTAGCTTGTCAAATCTGATCTGTTTTTGCAGGAAGTTTGAATTCAATGGCAAAATGACATATGTGATCTTATTACAACCGCCATTTTGGGGGGCAATTGTTAGGACGCGGAAATTTGACATTGTGGATAAGTTATCATGGCATATGTTTTGGATCAGTTATCCTTAGCATGTGTTCCAGATCATGTCATGATCAAGTATCCCCAGTACTTATTATTTACTAACGGTTTTTCTCTTTTTATATCAATATATTGGCAGGTATAACGGCTGGAGACATGGTCTAACCTATTATTTCGCCATCCAAGTGGTCTAGCACGTGGTCAAAGTTGTGTAGGAGCTATAGTGGAGTAGTGGCATAAAAATAGGACTTTTTGTTATTGCTATTTTGTATTATACATTAAACTATGATCAATTAGGGACACATTACAACACACACAGCTGATAGCATACGATTCCCTTAGTAGTATACACACTTAGCAATCATTGTATTCACTGACCATAGCTTCCAACATTGTATTCTTATTTTCTTGATTAATATAGTGGTGATCGACAATTGTCATCACCCGGGGTTTTTGTGCCGACGATCATAACCCGATCAAGGGCTTTTCCTCGTAAAAAATCTCTGTGTTCATCCTTATTTTAGCTACATATTTATTTATAATTGTACAAGCACTCTACCTCACAAATTCAGATTTGGTTACATTATCCTTAAACTGATTTTTGACCAAAACAACTACAAATCTCTTAATTAGCTATGCAGTCTCACTTTTGTTAGCCAAAAAGAAAACCCAAGTATAACACGAGTAATCATCAGTAATAACTTTACGAGAAATACTAAGCACACTGACAGGACCATAAAGATACATATGAAGTAATTGAAGTAAAGACTCAATGTTGTTGATAATCTTAGGCTTGTGAGATTTATGGTGATTTTTTATTTGAGCACATGCCAAACATTTTTCAAAGGTTATATAATTCTAATTGGCAAGCCATGAGCAATGTTGTTTTTAGCAAGACGATTCAAGTTTTTGACATTTGCATGACCCAGACGACGATGCCAGAGCATGGAATTTTGTTCCGACACATTTGAAAATAAACTGGTAATCTATTCAGGAACATTTTGGTTCATGTCAATCACGTATACTCTATCTTTACTTTGTGTTCGAACAATAACCCAATCTTCTAGGATGACAATGTCTGGTTTCAAAATGAGACATTATTTGTTTGTAAAATGAGTTGAAAAAGCTATGTCACAAATCTGAGATACACTTAACATACTGTTTTTCAACTCAGGGACATAGTTCACATTGTTAAACTTTAACACACCATTACTTACAGTACACTTTTGAGTGATCTTTCCCTTCTCTCCTCCCGCAAATGACACATACCCACCATTAATGGTTTGAATGTCATGCAATTAGGTGATGTCTCCCGTCATGTGCCTGGAACAGCCACTATCAACATACCATTGTCTGATGATAATCCTCCATAGTTTTCCATGCACAAAGTTCGGGATTAGATAGATTTAGGTACCCAGTCCATAGTAACACTGGGTGAACCTTAAGTATCTATACATGGCATTTGTTGCCATGTCATGTCCCCCCTGTCTAAAAAAAATTTCTTGAGTTAACATAAGAAGATTTAAGGGACTGGTTCGTTACAATTTTAGGCAAATGTTAGGGCAAAGATTTTTATGCTGGGGATACGTTATCCTCATGTAGCTTTTGGATCAATAATCCTTGGGATGTGTTCCAGGTTGCGCAGGATCAAGGATCCTCGGTATTATTTATTTACTAAAGATTGTATTATTTGAGTGGTGTTGTGATTAACAGATATAACGGCTATGAGACTTAGTCCACCTATTCGTCCGCAAGTCCATGAGGTTACGCACGTGGTCAACAAACTGCAACGGGTCATGGAGAAGTGGCGAAATAATAGGACTTGTTGTAAGCTTTTATTTTGTATATAATCGAGCTTATGATTAGTTAGGAAAACACAACACATTCGTTAGGCAATACACAGAGATTATTCTATCAATATTCACACACACTTAGCAATATTTGTATTCACTGATCATAATCTCCAACCTTTGTAACACCCTTTTTTGATTAATAAACTGGTGATAGACGATTTGTCATCACCCGAGGTTTTTGTGCCGTAGATCCGACCAAGATCAAGGGCTTATCCTCGCAACAAATCTCTGTGTTATTGTTTATCTTCGTTACATAATCATTGTTGTCATACAAGCACAATTCCTCACTTAACAAATTTGGTTACATTATCCTTAAACCGATTTTTAACAAAAATAATTTGGCGCCCACTGTGGGGTAATCGGTGCTTTAATTCGAAAGATTTCCTATCGATTTTCAACCTTTTTTTGCCTATACTATTACCAATGGCCTCTCAACAAACCTCTGATTCAACCAACATGCTTTCATCGGTTTCTCTCTCATCAAGAGCTTCACTGCCAATGCGTCCTCCACCTGCGGGACCATAGAAAACCAACGCTGCCTGAAGCAATATGCCAACCCTGTCTTCCAGGGCTCAAAGACCCTTGCTGCCACTTCTGTGGTAAATTCTAGCAATGATGTTTCTGCTATGTTTTCACAGGTTAAGGCGTATATGGAGCAGCATAACAGGTTCAACCAGAAGATCCTACGGGAGATAGAGGATCTCTAGAAGACTCAGAGGCCAGTGGAGGATCAGACTCCCTTGATGCCTAGGATGCTGGATTTCACCATTCGAGGTTTCGTGGCTCAACATGCTCAAGGATCATCTATCCTTCCACCAGGGACGATGGGTCAGCAAGCTCAAGGATCCTCTTTCCTTCAGCAATGATCATCTATCCTTTAACCAGGGTTCATGGGTCAACAAGCTCAAGGATCCTCATTCCTTCAGCAAGGAACATCTATCCTTCAACCATGGGTCATCAAGCTCAAGGATCCTCATTCTTTCAGCAAGGATCATATTTCCTTAAACCGTGGTCCACGGGTCAACAAGCACAAGGATCCTCAACCCTTCAACAAGGATCATCCATCCTTTAGCCAGGATCTTATGGGTTATTTCATCAAGGATCAATCAACTTTCAACCTCAAGGATCCTTCATGCATAATCAAGGATCCTTGGGACTTCAACATCAAAGGTCGTCGGAGGTCCATGAGGGAAACATCATCCCTATGCAGACCATTGCCTCTAGTGGGCCAACTACCTTTGCAGATGCTTCTTATCCTGGTTACTCTTCTGGGATGCCGACATTCAATCAACAAAGAGGTAACCCTTATATTCAAATATCCTTAGACACTAATCTTGGTTCCATGCAAGATGAAGGTATCAATCGGGCCATGGCCAAGGAACTCCAGAACTGAAGGATTTGATATCCAGTGTTCCAGGAGTAGTTCGACCCATTCCTGAAATTCCAGAAGGAAGCCATACATAACAAACCACAAAATAAATAAAAGGAAAAAGTTAGGAAATGAAAGAAGGAAAATTCCATCCTACATTGATGGAGGAAAGGAAAGGAGAGGCTTACACCTTAGTATAAATAGGAGAGTAAGTTTCTTGTCCCACATCGCTAGATTACAAAACTAGTGAGCTCTTTATAAGAAAGAAAATTCATATGTTAATGTTCTTATAAGGATTTTTTAAAATTTTAATTCCTAACAAAAATACTAAGGCGGCCCTTAAGCGGCTCGGGCTCGGGCGAAGTGCGATGGGAGCAATGTGGCGCTTTGATGGCGCACTTTGCACTTCGCATCGCCGCGAGCCGCTTAAGGACCGCCTTAGTATTTTGTTGGGAATTAAAATTTTAAAAAATCCTTCCATCGCGATACGCGACGGGTTTAGATTAGTCTCATCGCGTAGCGCGATGAAGTGTAACCTTATCCAAATATATGGCGGCGTAGCGATACGCGATGAGATAATATAGCTACCTATCACGTACCGCGACGTGGAGATTACGCAGAGGACACGTAGCAGGCCTAGGGATGACTCGGCTTAGCTATGAGATTCTTCGCGATACGCAACGCCTTTCTATTTATGGCCATCCCGTATCGCGATGAGGTCCAAAATCAGCTATAAATAGGAAGCAAACGGGACGTTCATTTCTTGCTTAAAACTTTTTCATTGTCTCTGAATTCTCACACACATACATATTAAGTATTTAGTATAATACCTGAGTTATCGTAACGATATCCTATCCGATCGGAAGAAATATACACGAATCCGAAAGCTCTGCCTATTAAGGTAAGACATTGTGCCATCGTGTAAACTTTTTACTCTCGTGATTATCGTTATGATTATTGGTTTTATACTAATCTAGATATACTACATTGTGTTTATCCTAGGTGCTTAATACCAAGAGGCGTTTTTCTTGAATTGTAAACCTGCAAGGTGAGACATTCGAGTTTTTGTACCACTCACATTTACGTGAGACAACTGTTTTTCCGACACTGTCATGATGATTTCAAAACCTACAAAACTCATCACAGATGATCTAAATTATTTCAAATATATTTTTAAAGTATTTTAAATACATTAAAGTGATTAAGTCTCTGTAGACTTACGGGATGGTTACTATTGGTATTGTGGGGTTTTGTATACAAGACTTTCCTACTGGGCTATTACACGTTACTTATTGGACAAGTGTTAGCCAATAAGTAATATGACCACGTCATAGATACGGTCGAGTGACAAGTACCTTTCGGTAATTTGTAAGCAGGCAGGTGTAAAAACATCTTAATGATGTAACTGTAAATTGTGTCATTTACAAATGAATGTACTCACCAGTATTCTTGCTGATCAAATATTTTAAACATGTTTCAGGTGACTTGTTAGAGACAAAGGAATGATGCCTGCGGGCTTCCAGCTTAAATAAGTGGCTTGTTACCAGAATAAAGAAACGTGTTTTGTAAATTAGGGTTTATCCCTATAAAGTTTATATTTGTATCAAAATGGGTTAAATTCCCGGTTTATAATAAAAATAAACATGGTGTTTTATAACTCTGATCATTTTTCCTAACTACGGTTCTGATGAAATATTTCGCTGCAAAATAATTTAATAAACACCGATACCACCAATCAATGTTCACGGCTTCCCTCCCAGGGTATAGGGGTCGGGGGCTGTGACAGCTGAAGTGGTATCAGAGCCACTGGTTTAAGCAATATGGGTATTTTAATAATACCTAATTTTAAAATTAAAATTAGGAAATACATGTATTAACATATGTGTTAACCATACAGAAAAGATTCTAACCACACGTGAAAATAAATACTATTTTCTTTTGGAATTCGTTGTTTTATTGTTTTTGCTTAACAACATGAGTGAGCTAGTTGAAGGTTTCAAAAACATATCCGTTAACACTGCGGATATGAAAGAAGGACAAGCTAGTGAACAACAACCTGAACCCATGGTCTTTCAAGCCCAACAACCTATAGAAAAACCGAAGCCCAAAAGAAGAAGGCTTAAGGACTGGCAACGGGGGTTGAGAAAAAATAAGAAAGGAAGAACCACACAACCAACTCAACAACAACTAACTCAACCACAACCTGAACAACCAACTCAACCACAACCAATTGAACCACCAACTTTACCACCACCCATGTCAACAATACCAATGCAGGAGAGACTAGGCAGATGCCTAGATGAATGTGAAATCTTCCAACCAATATTCAACGATATAGGTGCAGGAAGTTCCAGCAATCCTAATATGTCATCCCAAGACCCAAATAATACACTGCTTCCTGATGATATAATCAACCAACCCCAGTTGGAAGAATGGTGAACAAATGATTGGCAATATCAAACCATGATGACAAATCCTTATGCACCATTCCAGGCTGAAACCGCAAACTACCCCACCATGACACCGAAAATGACGGCCGAGCTCCGTCATTATGGGGAAGAACTGATAGATACCGGGAATAGAATAAGAAATATGGGGGAGAACTTAACCTGGAAATACTACGACCGAGAACCATATATATAAACCATATATATAATATTTATATGTTCATTATCGTAATTTCTTTGAAAAAAAGGTGTGTATGTATGTAAGAAAGGTGTGTAGTGACGCATATATGTAAAGTGTGTAGATGTAAAATATATTGATGCATATATATAAAAAAGAGTAAATGTCGCAAAGATCGACGATTTTGACATATTCTGTGCCTATGTGTTATTTTATGCTTATGTGTTATTAATATCTTGCTACCTTATTATTTGATTACGATATTAATTATTTCTTTCTTATATGTAATTCAGATGCCGAATGAGCACAATCATGAAAATGAGCACAATCGCGAAAATGAGCACAATCACGAAAATGAGCATAGTCACGTAAATGAGCACAATCACGGAAACGAGCATAATCATGAAATTCATAATGAAGAAAATCGTCTGAATATGAAGGCTATTGAAAATATGATAGCTCTGAAAATTACTGATGCAATTCCTTTAATTGCTGATGCTATTAAGCAACACATTTCTGTAATTAAGCATAAGACCGAAAGTAAAAAACGTAAGGTTAACACTGAGGCTAGTCATAATGTGAATGGAGGAAATAACAACCCATTACCCAAAAAGTCAAAAGTTCACGGTTGTACTTAGAAGGATCTCTTAGCCTGTAAACCAACCGATTTCTCTTGAAATGAAGGACCTATTTCAGCACTACGCTGGTTAGAAAGACAGAAGCCATCATAAGAATCAGTAAATGTTCTGAAGAAGATAACATATTATATGCTTTTGACCTCTTTATTAATGAAGCAATGGAATAGTGGAACACAGTCCTCCAGACAAAGGGAAGTCCCATAGTCTATACTATGACTTGGGAAGAATTTAAAGAAATAGCAGAAAGGAAATTCTGTCCTCCTCATGAAAGAGAAAAGATTGCTACTATGTTCTTAAACCACAAGATGGAAGGTGTGAAGTGTCGTGAGTATACCATAAAATTCTTCGAATATGAGAGAATGGTACCGGCTTTGGCTTCACCAGAATCGGTACTAATTTCTCGTTATATTTGGGGATTAGTAAGTGAAATCCACGATCTGGTAAAGTCAGCTAGACCTCAGACTATTGAAGAAACAGTTGAGCTAGCAAATACCATGACAGACGGGTTAGTCCGAACTCAGGAAGAAAATAAAAAAGAAAGATCTAGCCCAGAAGATTACCCAAGAATTTCGGAAAAAGGGAACAGGGCAAACTTATGCTCATCCTTTCTATAAAATTTTCAGAAAGAGGCATTCAGGGAGATGCGCTTTTAAGAAAACTAAGTATTCCAATTTTTGCAAAATGACTAGGAATGCGGATGAATAATGTAGGAGAAAAGAAAGTTGTGTTTGCTATAACTGTGGAGAACCTGGCCACATCCGTCCAGAATGTCCAAAATTGATAAAGGTGCCTGACAACAAAGCAAAGAACACAAATGGACCTAAGAAGAAAGCACGAGCTTTTCAGCTTACTGCACAAGAAACAGCAATGATTCCAGACGTCATTGCGGGTACGTTCTTTATCAATAACGTTTACGCTAAAGTATTGTTTGATTCCGGAGCAAATCAAAGTTTTATAAACACGAAGTTTTGCCAAGCCTTAAATCAACCATTAACCAAACTTAATCAAGTCTGCACAGTAGAAATGGCCGATGGAAGTTCTATTCATATTCATGAAGTACTTCAAGAAGAAAACATAAATTCACTAGGCCACAAGTTTAAAGCAAATTTACTCCCAATGAATTTGGCTGGATTCGACGTCATATTAGAAATGGACTGGTTAGCAGCCAATCATGCTCGAATCCTATGTAATACAAATTCTATTGAAATTCGTACGCCAACGGGAAAAATCATTACCATTCAAGGAGATAAAATGCTCAAGCCTAGGAAGTTCATATCAGTAATAAAAGTGGCAAGCTATCTAAGGAAACAAGGCGTTGCATATACGATTTCCATAATCATTAGCGCCAAAGGAAAAGAGCTAAAAGAAATTCCGGGTAGTATCGGAATATTCTGACGTCTTTCCAGAAGATTTACCTGGACAACCGCCTGATCGTGAAGTTGAATTCAGAATTCATATAATACCAGGAATAGCGCCTGTTGGTAAAGCACCATATAGGTTAGCGCCAACAGAGATGTTAGAATTTAAGAAGCAATTAGATGAATTGCTAGAAAAAAGTTTTATACGACCTAGCTCATCACCCTGGGGAGCACCAGTGTTGTTTGTCAAAAAGAAAGATGGGTCAATGCATATGTGTATCCATTATAGAGAATTGAATAAGGTCACAATTAAGAATCGGTATCCCTTACCGAGAATTGATGATTTATTCGATCAACTCCAAGGAGCTCGATATTTCTCTAAAATTGATTTACGCTCAGGATACCACCAATTTAAAGTGCAAGAAGAAGATATTCCTAAAACAGCTTTTAGGACAAGATATGGTCATTACGAGTTTACAGTCATACCATTTGGTTTAACCAATGCACCAGCTGCATTTATGGATATGATGAACCGAATATGTAAACCATATTTGGATAAATTTGTAATTATTTTTATAGACGATATTCTTATTTATTCCAAAACCAGTGAAGATCATGTCAAACATATTCATACACTTTTGACACTATTGAGAAAAGAGAAGCTTTACGCTAAATTCTCAAAGTGTGAATTTTGGTTACAAGAAGTACAGTTTCTAGGACACTTGATTAACCATAAAGGTATTCACGTGGACCCTGTTAAAATAGAAGCTTTTACAAAATGGGAAATTCCTAAGGCTGTGTGTAGTGGGCTACAATTGAGGGCGAGGAAGGGCGACAAAGGGCGCAAACACCGCCGACGGGGGCGATATTTGGGAGATTAGGGGCGGGGACGGGGTTAGTTTGTCGCCGGTTTGTGTGAAAAATAATAATATTATATTATTATTACCGTTAAACAACGGTCCAATATAAAAAAAATTATTCAATTTAAACAATATATATATAAATACACACCCTTCTTCTCCATTTTATATCCATTTTACACACAAATCATACCCAAATTCTTACAAAAAGTTAACAAAATGAATCCTAGAAACAACCCGAACCAACCGAACTACCAATTCCATGGTTTCGGTCAAACGTATGGTTCGCAATCGAGCCAACCGAACTACCAATTCCCTGGTTTCGGTCAAACGTATGGTTCGCAATCGAGCCAACTGAACTTACAATGGAACCCGATGAACCCGAACCAACCGAGCTATCTGTATCAATTTTCCGACCTGAACCTAAACATGTACGCCAACTTTCTCAGGCCCCAAAACACAATGCCGGCGTTCGGGTCTAAACCACCGGAGTCGGAGCCGATGACGGTGAAGGATACGCAAACGGCACGGGCCTCTAGTTCAAGAAAAAAGGCGAACCGTAAACACAAAAAGAAACAACCGGGGGTAGCCGATGGCGCAACGTGATCCATACAAGCGTTGGACCGAGGAGGAGGTGGCCCTCGCAAGGGCTTGGATCGTCATTTTGGAGGATCCCGACGTCGGTAAGTTTTTTAATATTAAGTATTTATTAAAAATGTATTTAGTGTTTATTAAAATGTATACTAAATGTGAAAAATAATTTTAATTTGTAGCTAACTTTCAAGCCATCGGGATGTTTTGGAAGAAAGTCTTTGAAGCTTGGCTCGCGATAACCAATAAACCCGAAGACTACAGGGGAAAAGAAGCGGTTCAAGCCCACTGGAAGGAGCTTAATGCCAATTGTCAAAAGCTTTCCGGGATAATTAATCGGTTGCAGGGGCCCGGATGGCGTAGCGGGCATAACGACGGCGACATTATAACTCAAGCCTTGAGCAACTTTCGAGCTCAGGGCCAAACTTTTGGGCGGCCCGGGAAAACGTTCAAGTATTTGAATTGTTGGAAAAAATTACGCGTGTGCGCGAAATGGAGCGGGGCACCAACCGTTCCCATCGCCTGACGAGCCTGCTCATCCCGACAATCAAAAAGGTCGAAGACATCGTCGTCGACAAATCCGAGCACACCAAACACACCCTCCGATGCTCGTAGCTTCTTCCTGGACGACACGATCAATTTAGCCGACGATGTTGATATAGACGACGACGAAGAGGTAGAGGAGTTGCCTCGACCACGCGGGAGATCGAGAAAAAATAAGGGGGAAGGTTCGTCGTCAACATAATTTAATACGGAGCCTGTTGAAATAAACAAGTTGGTCGGTCGTTTGGAAACAAATGCCAACGTAATAGGAGCCGACCTTAGAGCATCCAACAAACAACAAGAAAAGCTGAACCAGACGTTGGAATTAAAACAAATGAAAGACGACTACGAATCCCTCAAAGCGGAGGGGTTTCACGAGGAAGCCGCATTATTGTTTCAACGACTACGTGAAAAAATGCGTGAATATCACGGATATTATTTTCTTTTTTTTAGTTATGTTTTTTTTAGTTTTTTTCTTTAGTTATGTTTTTTAATATTTTTAGTTATGTATTTTTTTAATTATGTTTTTTTGTATTTCTTTTTAATTTTAATGCATTTTTATTTAATTAAATTGGTTTTTATTTAATTAGTTTAATTATAAAAAGAAAATAATAAAAACAGACACTGTGGGCCCAACTTGTAGCCCCTACACCATTACACCCTAAAAACAAATTTCCACTCCATGCTGACTGGGCGCCACATGTCACAATTCGCCCCTAATTGTAGCCCCTCCACTACACATGGCCTAAGACTCCTACATAAATTCGAAGTTTCTTGGGATTAGCAGGATATTATAGACGTTTCATTCAAAATTTTTCTCGAATAGCAGTTCCGTTAACCAAGTTAACATGTAAGAATGTCAAGTTTGAATGGGGACCTAAGCAAGAAGAAGCTTTCATAATTTGAAGCAAAAGTTAACAAATGCCCCAATACTTGCACTACTAGAAGGAACTGAAGATTTCACAGTTTGTTGTGATGCTTCTAAATTAGGATTGGGATGTGTAATAATGCAACATGAAAAAGTTATTGCTTACGCATCTAGACAGTTAAAGAAGCATGAAGAGAATTACACAACACACGACTTAGAATTGGGAGCAATAATTTTTGCCCTGAAGATCTGAAGACACTATCTATATGGCAGTAAGTTTACTGTATTTACAGATCATAAAAGTTTAAAATATATATTTGGGCAAAAAGAGCTTAACATGAGACAAAGACGCTAGATGGAAATTCTTAGCGACTATGATTGTGAAATCCAATATCGTGAAGGCAAGACTAATATAGTAGCCGATGCATTAAGCAGAAAAGAGCATGAGAAACCTAAAAGAGTGCGAGCCTTAAAGTTAGAACTTCAAATCAATTTAATTGATGAAGTAAAGAATGCTCAGAAACAAGCAATAGAAGAAAATAATAATGCTGATGAGAAAAGAAATGGTACCATTGATCTACTTGTTAAAGGAAATGATGAAATTCTCCGAATGGGGAACATGATTTGGATACCAATCATAGGAGGATTAAGAGAAAAGATTCTTGAAGAATCCCATGACTCCAAATACACAATGCATATTGGAAGAGATAAAATGTATCAAGATTTGAAGAAAATCTGTTGGTGGATAAGAATGAAAAAGGACATAACTAGTTATGTTTCAAAATGCTTAACTTGTTCACAAGTTAAAGCAGAACATCAAAAGCCATCAGGATTACTTCAACAATTAGAAATACCAGAATGGAAATGGGTATTTCTAACAATGGATTTTGTTACCAAATTACCTACCACAAGAAGAGGTAATGACACATTCTGGGTAATTGTGGGTAGATTAACAAAATCAACTCATTTTATACCAATGAAGGAAACTTTCAAAATGAAACAATTAGTTAAGATGTATGTAGACAAAGTTGTCTCATTACATGGAGTTCCATTATCCATTGTATCGAATTGGGATAGCCGTTTTACTTCTCATTTTTGGAAGAGTTTCCAAGTAGCTATGGGAACAAAATTAAACTTGATCACATCATACCATCCACAGACCGATGGTTAAAGTGAAAGGACCATACAAACACTGGAAGACATGCTAAGTGCATGTGTAATAGATTTTGGTGGAAATTGGGATGACCATTTACCACTAATAGAATTCTCCTATAATAATAGTAATCATACAAGAATTAATGCTGCCCCATTTGAAGCCCTTTATGGATGAAGGTGCAGAACTCCAGTATGTTGGGCAGAAATAGGAGGAAAACAATTATCAGGTCCTGAAATCATACAAGAAAGTACTGACAAGATAAATCAAATTAAGGAGAGATTAAAGACCGCACGAGATCGTCAGAAAAGTTATGCAGATCATCGACGTAAACCATTGGAATTTCAAGTTGGAGACAGAGTGCTACTAAATGTATCTCCATGGAAAGGAGTAATCCGATTCGGTAAGAGAGGAAAATTAAGTCCACGATTTGTTGGACCATTCCAAATTATCAAATGAATTGGACCAGTAGCCTATCAGCTAGAATTACCAGAGGAAATGTCAGGTATACATGATGAATTTCATGTAAGTAACTTAAGGAAATGTTTAGCTGATAAAACACTAGAAGTACACCTTCAAGATATAAAGGTAAATGAAAAGTTAAAATTCGTTGAGAAACCCTTGCAAATTGAAGATAGAAAGATCAAGAATCTCAAGCATAAAAGAATAGTTTTGGTCAAAGTGAAGTGGGATTCAAAACGTGTACCAGAATATACTTGGGAATTGGAATTTGAAATGAAACAGAAGTACCCACACTTATTCCAACAAAATCTCGAGGACGAGATTCAAAATAAGGAGGTGAGACTATAACAAACCACAAAATAATAAAAGGAAAAAGTAAGGAAATGAAAGAAGGAAAATTCCATCCCACATTGGTGGAGGAAAGGAAAGGAGAGGCTTCCATCTTAGTATAAATAGGAGAGTAAGTTTCTTGTCCCACATCGCTAGATTACAAAACCAGTGAGCTCTTTATAAGAAAGAAAATTCATATGTTAATGTTCTTATAAGAATGTTCTTATAAGGATTTTTTAAAATTAACAATTGTTGACCTTGTTTTCGGTTGAGTTGTACATTAGTGATTTAGACTAGAGGCCTCGGGTTCAAGTCTCATCCTAAACCGGTTTTGGTGTTGTTTTTATACTTAACAAATTTCGGTTATTATTAGTACTAACATTATTACATAAAAAATTGTTATTAGTATTATTATATTAAACTTACTAATATATATATATATATTCATTATTAATGTTGTTATTATTATCATTATTATAAATATTAAAGTGGTTATTAATATTATTAAAAGATCATATTATTATTATCTATTAAAATCGTATTATTATCATTAATCATTAGCAATAATATCATTATAGTTATTTTGTGAACTCTTTTAGAAATCGAACCAACATCGAGTATGGTAAAATTAATTACTTTCAACATTACTTATTATTATTACTATTTTATCAACAACACTTTAAATTTATACCAAGATTTTACTCTTTAACTATTATTATTACTATTATAAATAATAATTATTGTTATAATTATTATACGATATTAGTATTATTAGTAATAGTTATTGTTATTATCATTAACTTATATATATATATATATATAACATATTTTAAAATTATTATTATCCTTACTATCTTTTATCATTAATAATATTATTATAAACTTTATTATCAATTTATTTTATGAAAACCGAACTCTTAATTTAAGCCCTTCTAGTTTTATTTTAATATTTGTTTAGTTATTTAAAAGCCCAATAAAATAATAATATTTTATTTTAAATTATCAATTAAGTACGAGTCCCTAATCATTAACAAATTAACTAGTAATCCGATTTACAACCGAACCTCATCGTTCATTGTTTCCAATATAGTTTCATCATGGTTTCAAGTTCATTAATATATTACATTATTTTTTTTTAGCTAAGGTGTTTATCGTTTCAAGTCGGTTTCGTTCGTTTCGTTCACAAACTTTCTATATGTCGATCACTTAATTAGTTTTGAATTCATCAATTGAGGTGAGTACTTTCATACCCCTTTTTCCATCTTTCGTTTTCGGGTGACATTTCATACTTATTAAACTAAATGCTTTATTTACTTGAATCTTAAACCCCACAAACATGATTGTATACTCTACTTGAATAAATGCTTGATTTGGTGTTCTATGCTTACATGATTATGTGATTATGTGTTTATCGCTTTTGGATGGTGAAACTATAAATCCTAGACCATTTGGCAACCCCTCTTGGAAAGGTGTCGTTAACATAATGCAACTAGCGATAACTATAAAATCCTAAACTATTTGGCATCCCCTTATAGTTGGGTGTCGCTAACTTGTTAGCGATAACTATGTTTACAGCTTTTGGATGGTGGAACTATAAATCCTAGACCATTTGGCAACCCCTCTTGGCAATGTGTCGTTAACGTAATGCAATTAACGATAACTATAAAATCCTAAACTATTTGGCATCCCCTTATAGTTGGGTGTCGCTAACTTGTTTAGCGATAACTATTTTACTAACTTTATAGCTTTTATTTATTGTTTCGTATACAAGTTTTGTGGCTTTTTATTACTATATACTTATATGCTCAAACTTATGAATTGCTCACCAACCTTTGTGTTGACAAACTCTATTTTATGAAATGTTACAGGTTTGACTCGAGGACTTGATGAGAAACGTTACCAAGACTATTAGGGTATTAGTAAAACGAACAATATAAATGTTACTTGTATTAAATTTGTTTGTGTGAACGAGAGGTGTTGATTATTGATTTATGAAATAAATGAGTTGATTATATATTGTCACTTTAAATTGTGTCTTGTGTATTTGGGCAATCGGTTGCACCCCGGCATGTTCTGCCGCCTTTGGTCGGGGTGTGACAGATTGGTATCAGAGCCACAAGACTATAGGATAGGTGGCTAGACGTAACGACCTAGTATAGTCTTTACTTTAGGGTCCTTATACGTGTTGCCTATACGTGTCTATCGCTGATTGTTCAATACACTTGTTTATTTATATACTTATTTATTTTATCAAATCATAAATATACACATACACACACTTTCATAGTACTTCAAGGTATCCTTACCTTAAAACGCAAAAACATTAGCTTTCATTGTCATTTATGGATCACGAGCTTAACTTGAATCCCGTTGTTTCAAATCTCCTTAAAGATTGTCTCATATGAGATGACCACTTTAAGTAGTCGAATGCGAGCGTTCCGCCCGCCATCCTAATTTTCGGTGTTAAGACAATAGAACTACGGTGATTTCGTGGACTAGTGTTTTGGCATGACGTTGTATTCTGATTTATTATTTTTGCTACAATCGTTATTTGAGTCGAAGACATGAAAAAGACGCGGTGGTACTATGTGCACACGTTTAGACTCCAACATGGTATTTTTGTAATAAAGGTTTTTAGTGTCGGAATATCAAGTCATGGTGGTTCATGCACGATTTTTCCGCTTTTAAATCTTAAAACATTATTATTACATTTCGAGAATTTAAACCATTTCCCTTTATTTTGTTATAAATCCTTATCACAAGCCTTCATTTATAAATGTTATAATTTTTTTTGTTGTTAATAATTCTTTTATATCTCGATTTTATATGGTAAAGTTTTACACCAATTTTCTCATTTTGATTTCACAATGATTTTATTACAAGTTTCATTCATTATGATCTCTTTGATATAAGTTAAAAATATATGTATGTGTATAGCTGGTTCGATCTGTACGTAATGATTTTAATATGCCAGTTATTTTTATTAAGTCTATTTACATACAAAGATCTTATTATATAAATTTTATCATATTAAGAAGGTTTTATGATAAATTTTACCTCAACTTTTCAAGTAAATTTCCTATTGTATAAACTTTAAATTGTTTTTAAAGTCCTTGCACGAAAATTTTATAAAAATTTTATTTTTATAACTATTCCGTTTACTTTGGACGATCACTTCAAAATTTTAATTATTTAAACTTCTCATGACATTTTTAATTATACTATATTATATAATACACGTGGTAAAATTTTCACCACCCAATTTTATTTTCATAACAACTTTCATCAGACAATCTTTGGTTAATTATAAATTTTCGCAAATAAAAAATTTAAATCATACGATTTTCTGCGTTTTAAAATTCTTATGATAACTTTGCCATGATTTTTCAAGAAAGTCACAAACTCATAGCTTGTAATCTTCTTGAAATTCTCATGCAAAACTTTATAGAAATTTTACTTTAAAGACCAAAAATTGTTTACTTGTGATTTCTCGATTTGCAATGCCGGTCATTTTAACTTAGTAATAATATTTTCGTCACAAGATATTAAATAACGAACTTGGTAAGAGAAATTTTCACTTCGCAACTTTATATTCCCAAACGACACTCATCATTCAATGATTGATACTTTCATAACAAATTTTGACATTCAATTTGCGTATTTTAAATTTTCTCATAAGCAAAAAAAATTATTGTAATCTTTAAAAAAAAAAATTTGTGTGATTCACACGCTCGGATCTCAAAAATTCTATTTATAATATATATATATATATATATATATTCATATATATATTAACTTTTAATTTTTGTTATCAAAATTTTCTTGGATGTTTCAAACATTATTTATAAAATATGATATTTTCAAGTTAATACCTAATCATTAGTAAAAAAAAAAAAAACCTATCAAACTTACTATCATAATACTTTAAATACACCGACAAACACTCCCACAAATGCCTTGAACATATAATAACCAAAGCTTACCCAACTATGACTCAAATCCTATCGACCCATGCTATGTAAATTCACCAAACCTTATCGCCACACCGTTTCCCATCCAACCATAGAGTTTGATATCAAAAGTAACAACCCCAAACATTTCTTACAAAATACATGAATAAACCGAATCTCACCCAAGCTACCAAGATCAAATTATCCAATCCATCAACTTAACCCGAGCTCAAATAAGCCAAACCTCACCTATTAGCCCAACCACTACTCACACAAATCATCCAAGCCTAACTCACTCAAACGACATAAACTCAGCAAACCTTATCAATCCAACTCAAGAAAACCCAACTACGCAAGCCAACCAAAACATACTCACTCTCACCAAATTCCAAACCATTCACCATTCGAAGCCTAAAACCTCTCCATATACACACAAGCTCGTTTTACCCTTAATTCTTTTATATATATATATATATATGTATACCTACATACAAACTAGTGTATTTTATAAAACCTCATGTATTCAAATAATCGCTTTTAAATTATAAACTTTTACAAAAAGGGGATGATTTACGTATTATTATAATCACGTTTATAAATCATCTTTGTAAAATGTTATTCGGAAATGACAACAAAATTTGATTATGAGGATTTGTCTTCAAAGGTTGTTAAACGATTATGTGTATCATTTCAAGATTTTAAATATTGTCACCTAAGGTGATAAATCTCTTAATAACTTTATAAATACGAGGTTTCATTTTGAATGGTTGAATACGAGATTTATTTAGAATAAATTATAACTTTCACCATATTGCGTAAACCAATGACCATGGCTTTGCAAATCTTTTGGGACGCGCTTATAAATATCTTATATTGTAACACAAATTTTTTGCTCAATAACAATTTACGCAAACTATTACCTTTTATTATCGCAAGCATCATCACTTTATATAATTTATTTTCATCACAATAACTTTATGTATACAAACTCCTTTAACCATTTTGGGTTACAAGATTTACGTTCAATAATGATTTAAATATTTCCCCTAGCAATGCGTTACCGCGATGCTTTATTATTATGTAAATTTCTTAGAAACACTAAAACGGCCTTACTTAAGACCTTATTTCAAAATTTTATTCTATTATACGCTACGCGTTTTACATATTTCGACAGTTTTTCAAATCTTACGATTATTGCGATTTTTCTTTTCATTTGAGGAGATGTTTCGATAACAATATCATGCACATGAGATTTCATTTTGATGTTTTGATTATTCATGACCGAGTGCAAACTATTCAATAAACAATTTGTGTAATACTTTCAAAACCTTAACTTCGCCAAACTCTCGTTTATCTTTTGAATGATATTTTCATGACTATGTTATTTATATTTGAGCATTTATGTAAGCATGATTCTATGCATTATTCTATATC
>NW_027501523.1:0-24303 GCF_021521415.1 Bidens hawaiensis | reverse complement strand
GCTTAATACTATAACTGTGATTTAATAATACTATAATTGTGATGTTAAAGAAACAAGTAATAGAAAACAAGTGTATCCTATTAACATAACAATTGAGGGATATAATTGGTTTTTAAATACAATATAATATAAAAGAGGAGTCAAAAAAACATATTTTTAATTTTTGAATAATGCAGTAATACGGGTTTGCTCAAATCAATTTTGAAAGTAAATATGACAATGATGTAGAAGTCCAACCTTTTTCGCATTTTGCAATCTAGATATATTGGAATCATACAAATATGCGTCAGTTGTGTTTAACATGATACCGGTAAATCTTAATAATTTATGGAAGATATAAAGGTTGTGGGGGGGGGGGGGGGTATTTATAGGTTCAACAAAAATAAGAAAGATTAATAGTAAAGTAAATTAATAAAGGACAAAATAGCAAAAGACGTCATTTATGTTTGATCGTTTTTTTAATGGTCGTCATTTAGCAAAAGAAATAGCATAAACCATATTTCATATTTCAAGTCCCTTTCACGTTACGTTCTTTGACACTAACCCACTTAATTTTTCTTGTGAAATCTGGTCATGTACAAGGCACATGAGGGTAGTATTGTAATTTTATGATTTATTTAATAATTAAAAGTGAAATGGTATATTTGTATTTATAATGTAAGAAATGTAATATACTCCATCTTTCTCTTCCTCTCTTTCTACTCCTTTCCATCTCTACACCACATAACCCACCGGATAACCACTGCATACCGCACCTGCAACCATCGATGATGGTGGTTCCCTAAACCCGACCGTTTTCCTGGAAGATTAAGCTAGACTTCCGACAACACAGATTCCACCACCTCGTCTTGCCCAGCCAACCTGTAGAAACTACCGAGTAGATCTAAATAAGTGTAGATTTGGTTTGTTTGGGTGACGGGAGCTTGCTAGATTTAGGGTTTGTCTTGTAGTGGCAACCATTTATGGGGACAGCGATGGCAACCACTGCTTCCCTTGCATCTGAATCAGATCTAGGGTTTGTCTTGCTGTTGTATGATGATTCAAGACATACGATTTATTGAGCCATGGAACCATTAAAGGTGAACTGATGAGTTAACGAGGAAAATTAACCGGTTTGTGTCAAATGACGTAACGTGAAAAATATTTGGAACATAATTATGTTTTCGGCTATTTCTTTTGCTAAAGTACGACCATTGAAAAACGATCAAATATAAAGGACGTATTTTGCTAGTTTGTTCATCTAAATCTAGTTAAAAATAAAAACTCGAAACATATATAAAAATATATATAATACACGAGACAATGGTAAATTAAGTCATTTGATTTTAAAAGTTGTACAAATGTTAATGCATAAGGTACATGTGTTAGTAAGGGTAAACTTGTCTTTTAAACACAATCCATTCAACTTACAAGTTTGGTCCCTCATCTTTAACCATATTATGTTTTTAATTTAGGTTGTAAACTAACTTCCCACTCATAATTTTTAAATGACTATAGCCTTTTCATACGTTATTAATTTTATAAAAAAAATTACACCATAAAAACGAGCATTTTATTTTCTTCAATTTGAATATGATATTGTTATAATTTTTTTTCATTTTAAATAAATTAATATGTTACGTAGGGGTGTTCAGTGTCGGTTTTGATGGTTCTCAAGTTAAACTTGTGAGTCCAACTATTAATACTGATTTTTTGTCGTCCAAAACCAAACTCAACAATTGAAAGTTGAAACCGAATCATTACTAACGGCCTGATTCCAGTTTAGTTTCACAGTTTAAACTTTAATAATAAATTTAGTTTAAAATAATTAATAATTTAAATGTACCATCAATTTTAACTAAACACCAACATAATATGATGCTTGAGAGGATCATAAATAAAAAATGATAATTTTAGCCACATAAATGGTTAATATTAATGGAAGAACTAGTACGTGAAATAATAACAACAAAGATCACAAAAGGAATCATACTGCAATATGTTAATTTGAAGTAGTGTAACCAAGTTATTGTAATAAAAAGATTGTGTTCAATTAAATTTTAACTATATTGAATATATATTACAAAACATATCTAATAATTAATAATAAAAGAGATTAAAATGCATTCAACATTTACAATCTAATATGGTTTCATATGGCCGATTGCCAGTATAAATCGCGAATCAACTGTTCACTACGTTTTGAAAATTTTGAAACCGACCAACAAACCGAAAGTAAAAAAGAAAAAAGAAAAAAAAAATCAAACCAATGACTAATTTAAATGATTTCAAGGTTTTAACCGAACCATAAACAAAATAGGTGGCAACCGACTTAGTTGGAGTAGGCAAACAAACATCACCTCCCTCATTAATCGTCTTTCATCTCTGCAACAAACCAACCTTATAACCCCGATCACCGATGGCCGAATCGAAATCCAAAATCGATGCCGCCAGGGAATGGATTGTTGAGCACAAGCTTCGTTCCGTCGGTAATTTCACTGTTCTTATATTATTATTATTATTATTATTCCCATCCCATCAATAATTTAATTAATTAATTAAATAAATAAATCAGGTTGCTTGTGGCTGAGTGGGATTGCTGGATCAATCGCCTACAATTGGTCTCAGCCCGGCATGAAAACCAGTGTCCGCATCATTCACGCCAGGTATTCTTTCTTCTACCATTTTTAATTGTGGATTCTAACCTAGGCTTTCATTTTTCATTCTTTCTATTATTCCTGATTGCATTCCGTGTTGACATTAACTAGGCCTCTATTGTCTTCATTTAATTAAACAAACCAACATAATATATGTTCCTAAATGTGCATTTATATTGATCAAACTTTGGATGAATCATCTACTTAATATTTGTTCGTTTAATTATGCATAACATCTAATTGTAAGAAAAGACTAATGTAATTGTAGTTTCATAGTAACATCTGAAACCGTTGCACAGAGGTCTTATGTTCGAATCTCGCTTCCGCTTGTTTCCTACCATATATGTGAAATTTGTACTCATGTTTAAAGTCTGAAGGACTAGACGAGTCTGCCCTAGTTAACCTTAGCATTTAAAGGCTAATTTTCAGAAACATATCCATTTCTAAGAATATAAGAATATGGACTTTATGGACTATTTTTGTTATATGTCTCTCTAATTTAGCATCACATTTGTTTTTTTTTTCCTTTTAAATTGAAATAGCATATTCTCATGCCATGATTTATTTTCAAACTGATCAGTGACAATGTTGGATTTTTTTTTATTAAAGAATAAATTACAGTTTTCGTCTTTAAGGTATATCGCAAATTTCACTTACCATCCTTAAACTAAGAAGATTACATAAATAATCATCTTCCTTTTCCTATATTTTAACAGTTTACATTCTTTTCTCCAATATTTGTCTATTTTGCTCGTTAAATGAAGACGTGAGGGCAAATTGGTCTTTTTTATCTCTTTTTATCATAACATCTTTTACCTCCAGTTCTCACCATTGACGCTTCCATATTACAAAATCGCAACTGCGGGAGGTATGGTAGCGCAGATGGTGAGATGAAAGGTAGAGAGAGAGATTTAGATTTAAAAATAGAAAAAGACCATTTTGCTCTCACGGGCGGGACACATGCGTTCATTTAACGGTCAAAACGGACGGATGATAGAGCAAATGACAAAGTGGCAAATTGTTACAACATGTGGACATAAATGGTGATTTATTAATTTTGTTAGTTTAAAAACGACAACTTTGCTATATAATTAAAGGACAAAAATTGTTACTTTCTAAATTAAATTATAACATGAATTGCAGCGTTTTTATATGTTTTTTTTTGTGCACTTTTAGCTAACTTGTGGTGATTTAGGTTGCATGCACAGGCTCTAACCCTAGCAGCATTAGCCGGAGCTGCAGTGGTCGAGTACTATGATCACAAGACAGGCGCGAAATCAGAACGTTATGCCAAGTTCCTTGATTCCAACAATCACAAAGACTAGATTACTAGTTTAATTCTGCATTTGTCACACACTTAAAAGTGGTGAACAGTCTGATCTTCAAATGTTTATCGGTTTTACATAATGCTAGTTTGCATTTGGCTTTACTGCTGAAGCTGCAAATTTTGCCCATGATGAATATTGTATGTTAGATGAAATGTTGTCCTATTTTATGACTCGTGTTACAGTCAACACACCCTTCAATTGAAATGACAAAAGAGAAGCTTAATGTCAGATTATGTAAATGTGAATTTTGGTCAAGTGTGTTTCAATTTCATGAATTGGGAGTTTCAGTTTCATGAATGTTTTGTTGTGAGGTTCTTTCATTGATGGCCAATGCGTTAAAAATGCGCCAATGGTATTTGGGGTTGGACACTTTTATAAGTTTAGCTTTTTTTTTTTTTTTTTTTTCTGTCTGCGGTGTATCAGGGATGACCCTAGAGTGTTGCAACTCGTTTTTATTAACTCTACGTGTTTTAACGCGGTTTCTCTATGGATTTTTCTAGCCAATAGGGGGTAAGTTTGGGTGTTGGTCTCACCAAGTTTTTAATTTTTCTAGGACTATGTGTTGTGGTTTGGTTAGTTGAAGTGTCATGTCATTGTCAAGTAGAACGTGTGTTTAAACTAACCAATCCAAAAAACAAGCGCCATTGCTTTGGCCTGGGGGTTGACTCCCGGTTTTCTTGGTGGTATTGTGGTGTTTGGCACGCACCTTGCATGCGTGGAAAGTGGGTGACGTCCAAACTAAAGACCAGAACACTTGGTCTAAGCGTTAACCATACATCTTTTACTATTCTAGGATACACACTCTTTACTCTTAACCTTTGAAACATTAAACTCATAGTAGATAGAAAATTCGGCTGAACAAAATGCTGAGGTGACACATATGCCAATGGAATTGAAAGTTACGTGATGTATTACGTGGAAATCATTTCTATATGTTAGAATTTTATAACTTATATTTAACACCACCGCTAGGTTTAAGACAGCTTGGTAGGAAATTTTAGTTGACATGTTAAGAAAACGAAATACAAGTTGGTGAATTTAGATGGCATGTTTAAACAATCAAACTACAAATAAACATCCAAACTATATCAACTAGTAGTGATATGTACTTTGTGCATCAGATTATGATATCAATACTCGAATAAATACTTGATGTTGTCTAGACAGTCACACAATCCTGCATATCATTATGCTCTAATTTATACATATTAAATCCTAATTGTGATATTAGTTTTGTTCATTCATTTGTTTCTTAAGACTACGATTTGAAAAGTCTTAATTAAACCTTTATTATAAGGGATTACTCTATAAAATAGTAACCAAGTTTTGAAACTGTTCCAATCAGGTTATTCATAAAATGTTTTGTTCCAATCAGGTCACTAAAGTTTTCTTTATGTTCTAATCCTAGATATTTTAGGGGATGGCAGGTTATGTAGTTTTTTTTATTTTTAAATAGTTTAACATTGTAAAATATTTTTTAAAAAATTGACAAAATAAGTAAAAATTATGAAAAAAAAATTTAATTACGAAAAATTGCTAAAAAAAGGAAAAAATAAAATAAAATTTGAAAATCTGAGGATTAAACCAGTGTTGTTGTTTTACCCGGCACGTTGCGCCTGATAGCTGTTAAAACCCAACATTAAATCATGAGTGTTGGTAGAACCCGAACATTACGATGGTGAGCCAACAAGAATTTAGACATTATCGGCTACCCTCGTTACGATATAGACACCTTTGGTAAACCTAAGCGTTAAAACACCCAAAATATAGAGTTAAGTACCATTTTCATACACATGGTTTGTTCAATTATGCAACTTTAGTACCGTTTTTGAATTCATTACAACCGGATACCTGACATTTAAAAGCATGCAATTTTAGTATATTTTTCTAACCCCTTCTATTTTGTCCGTTAAGTCAAGGGTGAACTGGCACATTCATTTGTTTTTATATATTATCTCTTTTGAGTTAAGTCATTTTCGTACACATGGTTTGTTCGATTACGCAACTTTAGTACCTTTTTTGATTTAATTACAACTAGATATTTAGATTAGTTTTGGACACATAGGCAAACCAAATGGTACATTACATATTACATATAATAATTCAAAGGTCACTAACATACATGATAGAAGATGAAAAACAAGCATAAAATGCATAACATAATTTTTAGCCTTTTGTTCTTGATTGCCAATATTCTTCTGGTAGCTTTAAGATATGAGTTCATCTTAGCCATTGTTCTTGCATTTTCTTCTTGTGCAATAATTTTGTTCAAAAGTCCATGTATGATAACAGTATCTCTTTAAAACATCGAATGATCAAACCAAATAACTAACCCACAACTTCACACCTTTTTATATAACATCAATTAAGTCAGAAGTTGGAGGACCAACATCAATTAATTAGGTCAAAAGTGAAAAAAAATTAATATTTTAACATACCTTTCTACCACAACAATAAAAACATCGACCATGGTTACATTATGTCCAAGACGTTTGAACGCTGGTTAACGAATCACATGGGCAAAGCATCATATCGTAATTCATTGAACTTGAAGATGAAAAATGGTTACGGTTTGAAGGATCGATGAGCAAGGAGTGATATGCTCATTTAGGGTTAGAGATTACCTTTTAGTTGTAATATGTAAAGTCTCTTTTGGTTTGTCAATGTATCCAAAACTAATCCAAGTATCCAGTTGCAATAAATTCAAAAAAGGTACTAAAGTTGCGTAATTGAATAAACCACATATATAAAAATGACACTTAACTCAAAAGGTAAAATAAATAAAATAAACAAACTTACCAATTTACCCTTGACTTAACAGATAAAATAGACGTAGTTAGGAAAAGTACTAAAATGACATATTTTTGAAATGCATGGTATCCAGTTGCAATGAATTCAAAAATAGTACTAAAGTTACATAATTGAACAAATCACATGCATGAAAATGACATTTAACTAAAAAAATGCCAAAGACTAATAAGGTGCCACAAAGTAACCCAATCAGGGACTTAGCGACACCAAACTTGTTAATTCTTATAATTCTTATAATAATAATAATAATAATAATCCTACACATTAGTGAAAACCCACTATATAATTAATAAACTTGACTTATAATTTCACGCACTTCATGACATAAATGTGTTAGGCATGACATATATATATATATATATATATATATGTATATATATATAGGGGAGAAATATTTTGAGAACCATGTTGAGTTGTAAGAACTTTAAGAACTCAAATTTGGACCACACATTTAATTAAATGACATGAAATATGTGGCTGAGATTAAATGTAATTAAAAAATGAAACAGGAGAGAGAGTAAGTATTTTTGATGATTACACAAGTTTAACTGTTAGTTACACATGTGTAATAAGTCGATTCGGTGTGTAAAAAAATACCGTAATTTTTTGTACATCACTTACACTTACGTATTACACATGTGTAAAAAAAAATTCAAAAAAAAAATCGTTACGTTGAGTTCTTTCGAGTTCATAAAACTCAAAGCGGTTCTCAAAAGAAATCAATCCTATATATATATATATATATATATATATATATATATATATTGAGAACTTGATGAGTTGTTAGAACTTTAAAAACTTAATATGGACCACACATTTAATTAAATACGTATTGAATACGTGGCGAAGAATAAATCTGATTAAATAATGAATCAGGAGAGAGAATAAATATTTTTGATAATTACACAAGTTTAAATGTTAGTTACACATTTGTAATAAGTCGATTCGGTGTGTAAAAAAATACTGTAATTTTTCTTACGTTACTTACACTTACGTATTACATGTGTGTAAAAAAAATCAAAAAAACATTGTTACATTGAGTTCTTTCGAGTTCTTAAAACTCAAAGTGGTCCTCAAAAGAAATCAATCATATATATATATATATATATATATATATATATATAGAGAGAGAGAGAGAGAGAGAGAGAGAGAGAAACGATGGAATACGCTAATCCTTATCGTACAAAACCGTACGCGACAACAGCAATCGTCGATCTATACTTATCATTCAGTTGATCTATACTTATCATTCAATTGAAATGTAAAAAAATACTGTAATTTTTCTTACGTTACTTACACATACGTATTACATGTGTGTAAAAAAAATAAAAAAAACATTGTTACATTGAGTTCTTTTGAGTTCTTAAAACTCAAAGTGGTCCTCAAAAGAAATCAATCATATATATATATATATATATATATATAGAGAGAGAGAGAGAGAGAGAGAGAGAGAAATGATGGAATACGCTAATCCTTATCGTACAAAACCGTACGCGACAACAGCAAGCGTCGATCTATACTTATCATTCAGTTGAAAGCGGTTTGAGAAGATCTCGTGTATTTTAAGCGAGAAGGGTATGATTGTCTTTTTGATTCGTCATTTAAATTTGGTAATTTGCGTATAAACAGTTACGATCCTGATATTTAGCTTAATCAAAATCAATTTCTTATTTACGAAACAATTTTTGTACCAAAAACTATCAATTGAGCTATCTTGAGTACACGAACCAGTTTTTCAAGCGATTTGTGTGATTTTAGGGGTTTGAAAATGGAAGACGATCGTGAATGTAAGTTTTTGCTCTGTTTGAATTAATCAACAGTAGATGTATACTATGTTTAAAATCGCGGTAGTAACCTGTATGTTAGTTTCCATGAGAATCACATGATAATTGATTAGTTTAGTTTGCGAGCGTGTTCATATTAGGATTTTCTTTGATTTTGGATGTTTCATACTATGAGCGTATCATGAGTGTGTTACTATGACTGATTATAATGTTGTATAATATGAGCGTGTTATGAGCGTGTTACTATTAGGATTGTTAAAATGGTTTGATTATACTTTGAGCGTGTTTGGATTATAATATGGTTTTTTGATGTTTTGTGTAGATGATTCAAGTGTTTTGGTTGAAGGTCAAGGGGTTGATATCATTCCTGAAGTTGCTTCTTCATACAGACCTGTTAAAGGAATGATGTTTTCGTCAATTGATCAAACATTTGATTTTTATAGTGAATATGCTAAAAAAGCTGGATTTGGGGTTCGTAAAGGTGGATCTTACATGCATGATGGTGTAATAAAGACCAAGTATTTTACATGTTGTAAAAAAGGTCACAAACCAGCTAAAATGTATGATTCAAAAGGTGATTGTAATGAATCAAGCAAACCATATTATAAAAGGAGGAAGAGGCTGACAATTAGATGTGGTTGTAGAGCACATCTACAGTTAAAATCTATTGACGGTGAAATTTTTGAAGTAGATGATTTTGTTGAAGGCCATAATTATAGAATGGTTGCAGATTCTGATATGCAATTGGTTCGTTCTGCGAGGAAGTTAACACATGTCCAAGAGGAAGCTATAATGAGCTTTCTAATACGAACTTGGGACCTGTTAAAGCGTTTAACCTTATGAGAACACAGTACGGTGGTTTTGAAAAAGTAGGTGCAACTAAGGATGATTGTAAGAATTTTAAACAAGGTTTGAATTGTTATATTGGAGAGTATGATGCCGAGATGATTGTTCAGAGATTGTGTACGAAGAAAACATTTTCATCCGATTATTCGTTTGAATATGATGTCAATGATGATCGCGAGTTAATTCGTATGTTTTGGGCTGATGAGACTTCAAAGAGTATTTATCTTGCATTTGGGGATATTATATCTTTTGATGCTACATTTAAGACTAACAAGTAAGTTTGTGTGTATGTATAGGATTTGTCTGTATGTATATGTTTTTTGTGTGTATTTTATATGATTTTCTATGTACAGGTACAAGATGGTTTTTGTCTCGTTCACGGCAATTGATAACCATTGTCATAGTGTTACTGTTGGTGCTGGATTGCTAGCTTCTGAAACTATTGAATCGTACACATGGTTATTGCAAATGTTACTTAAGTCGTTTGGTCATGCAGCGAAGGTTGTTGTTACTGATCAAGACCCTGCTATGAAGCAAGCTATTGCAGCTGTGTTTCCAAATACAAGGCATAGGTTATGTATGTATGAAGAAAGTTGCTGACAAGGTAACTTTCTTAATTGTGCTTGATTTAGTTGTGTTTTAAGCAGTTTAAATAATGAGCGTTTGACAAGTGTTTAATGGCAAATAATATTTTCTTTTTAATGTTTAATATGTGAGCGTAACATGATTATGTATTGTGACAATGAGCGTTTCCATAAGCGTTTAACATGTTTTTTTTGTATCACGTGGGGGCTGATCATGTAACAACGAAGATTTTAAGAGTAGGCTATGTAACATTGCGTGGACCGATTCAATTAGTCCGTTTGAATTTGAGTAAAAATGGCAGTCTATAATGGTTGAGTTTGAGCTTGACAAGAATAAATGGCTTACTGATATGTATGAAATCAGATTTGATTGGATACATGCTTTTTATAGAGATGAACTTTTGTCTGGATTGATGCGTACAACATCAAGATCAGAGAGCGAAACCATTTTTTTGGAAAAGCTACAAATTCTCAATTAACATTAGTTGAGTTTTTCAACCATTTTTATTTTTGTATGGAGATACAGAGATACAATGGCAGACGATGTGATCATGATAGTAGGTACACGTATCCGCAGTTAGAAACCAGAAGTTATCATGAAAGGGAAGCGGTTAGGATATATACAAGAGCTACATTTAATGATCTTCAAGATGAAATGAATGAAATTGTTGGTGGGGTTTCACAATTCAGTTCATGTGAAGAAGAAGAGGTTTTTTGAGGTGTAAAATAATGGATTTTAATGCGTATGTTCCAGGTTTTTTTGGAGGTAACTATGAGTGTTTATTAAGCGTTTATTTAAAGTTGTTTAAGTTTAAGTTAATTAACAAGCGTTTAATAAGCATTTTACTTTTTTTAGGTTGTGTTTAAGAAGGACGGTGAGTTTGATGAAGAGTCTATTGCAACATGCTCCTGCAAAAGGTTCGAACAATATGGTTTGTTGTGTCGACATATTTTCTACGTCATGAATATGTATCATGTCAAGAAATTCCCTAAAAGATATATAAATGATCGATGGAAGAAAGAGGCTGCGGTGAATATCAGAACAGTTCCGATGTCAGAGTTTGGTAATGATCAGAATAGGAAGATAAAATAAATTTCAAGAGAAATAAAGTACGCCGGTGAATACCTTATCAATAGTTATGTTGCAGATATTGATGAATTAATTAAAGTTAGAGATGAGATGAATTTGATGATTGAAAAAGCAGACTTAACTCGGTATGAAAGGGTACGTCCATATAAAAGGGATAGATTTGCTGCTGTTTAAGGTTTTGAACAGCCATTAGAAGTTACCGTTCGTGTACCTACTGGAATAAGAAACAAGGGTCGTGGCTCGCATAAAATAATTAAATCAAAGAAAGAGATAGCCATTAGTCGCTCTGGGAAGGGTTATACGGAGTGTCAAATTTGTCACCTACATGGCCACAACAACAGAACTTGTAAAGCATTGCAGCAGCAACCGCAACAATGAATTCGTAGTTGATTGTTTTAGATAGAAAGAGTTAGTTAGTTTAGTTTTTTTAGATTGTGTGTTATGTAGTTACCTTTTTTTACATAAGCGTTTCAGAAACGTATAACAAGCGTATGACAAGCGTATGACAAACGTATAATAAAAGATAATATTTTTATTTATTTTTTTTTATTACATGGGGTTACACCCCATTTGTGACATTCGCGAGTCTCGATTTATATTCGTTTTGTAAACTTTCATATTGTAAACCCGACTCAATACTTTTAAAAACTTATTTAATTATTATATAATATTTTTTTAGACCTCAATCTTAAATAAACCGATGTTTGTCATAATATAGTATTGTTAAGAAAAACATAAGAGGTTCAAACGGATTTTCGTAAACTCGTTATAAACTTTGGAAACCTTTAAACTTGTGTTAAACAACGATTGAAACTTGGAGGGCTTGTTTTGAAAATATGTATATACATATATAAACAACCAAACCAAACCCTAAACCTAATATTACAAACAATAACACTAGCCGCCACCCTCTTCCCCCTTGCCGATTTCCGGCGACTGGCGAGGAACTCCGGCGACCCCAGCCACCTCCGCCGCCGCCTGCGGCCACCACCTCCAAACACACACACACAACACATCCGCAACCCTCCTCCCTCGTTTTCCGGCGAGCACAGCACACCGCCACCACCCTCCCCTTTATCCCTTCGTTTTCCGGCATGCCTCACTCTTTGTAACGATTCCGGCAAATTCAGGTATACTCTAGCCGGAATATACTATTTACGTGTTATTCAATACTGAACATATGAATTATAATGTGTTTATATGAGTATATAAGATTCACAGTACGAATTATACTCGAATATACAGCTAGTCGTATTGAAATTACGATTAATCGATGAACGGTTATTGAAACCCGAACTAATCTGGGATTACATTATAGACGAAATATATAATGTTTAGTGATGTGTACGAAGTATTAAAGCTTCGGGATAAGTGAATTATAGCACAGAAAAAGGATTTCGATTTATTAGTACGTCGGTACGATAAACGAAACCTTTAACATCAAACCAAGCAAGAGACGATCGATCAAGCCGAAAAAGATGCACAATTACCGACAATATGATGTGTTAAGTCAATAAATGTCATGGTTTAAGTTTTTAAAGTTTTTAAATCGGTTTTATATAAATTTAAATTTTAAGCCGAAAAACGACCGTTTTGGCCTCGTTTTGAGCGGAATTAAACGTTTAACCGAAAAACGAACTGAACCAGATTATCCACAACATTATCCGGATTACACAATCCGAATGTGTGGCCAAGGTTGAAGATGTGGGCCGCACCCCACACCTTACATGGACCGATCGGTCCATAGTCACACACACACACACTTCATTTTCTTTTTTCTAACATCCTAACTCCACAATTCTCTCAACACTCCTCAACATTCATCCAACCTCCTTTGATTTATACCAAGAAACCGAGGTAAAGATCGGATTATAGTCGTGTTCATCGTCTTTTCTCGAGTCATTTACAAGAAAATGAGGTTTCAAGTGAAAAATGGGTGAAAACCCGAGATGAAACCGATTCTTGCATGATCAAGTGATGTATACAAGTTATACAAGGGATCTTGGTCCAAGAAAGGAGTTAAAAGAGTCAAAAACGAATTTTTACGGTTAAAATCTTTGTTTTGATGTCTTAACCGAAACCATGAAAGAAATGGCTTGATTGTGGGTATAACTTGCTTGGTGTGGTGTTGTTGTGCTTGTAGGTGTTGTATCTAGTTGCTAGCAAAGGCTAGAAAGCAAGATCTTTGCGATCTAAAGTTAGAAACACAAGGTAGTTCGGTTTTTCGTATGATTTGTAAGATTTGGAAAGATTGTGGTAGACTTAGAGTTGAGTCATGAAATTTCACAGAGATTATCTACACATGAAAATATGAGATCTGTGAAATTTTGGTAATTTTTGGATAAAGGATGAATATTTGGTGAATTTAATGCTCGGTTTTGGCTAAAAATGGTGAAAAATAGCTAAACATCATGAAAAATTCTAGAAAAATTCAGATAAGCTTTTTATAACATATAAAAGTCACACACAAAATTTTAGGTCCGTTGGAGAAGTCTAAGTAGGCTTTTCGGTAAAACGAGATCTAGGGTTTTCTAGCTCGGTTTTGGTGAAAATGGCATGAAAAATGAGTTTTTGGTTCTGTAAAAATTACTGGGAACTATGTGGATGGCAGGAGTCATCCAAGAAAAATTTGGGATTTTTCTAAGGTCGTTTGGTATTTTCGACATATTTGGTGTTTAAATGACGTTTAAAAATAGATAAATAAATGTTAAATATAAAAATTAATTCTGGAAATATTTTTATAAAATTCCTTACTGTCAAAAAACTGATTTGTTCAAAATTTCAAGATCCGAGACTAAACGGATAATTATTTGTGCTAAACAGAACATAAAAACAAACTTTTAAAGCTTAAAACGCGTAAACCGGCAAAGTTCGCCTAAGCGAGCTGACTGGTGTATAAAAACCTTAAAAATGGACTATTTTCATGAAACTAAGTTAATCAAGTAAAAATAAATCATCCGAAAATAATTCGGATGATTTGGGTAATTTTACCCGATTTAGCAGTTTCCGGTATACTAAAGACGGAAACGGGCCCCGCAGCCAAACGGGGTGTCTAAACCGAGCTCTAATTTCACCACTTTAATTAAAATATCAATAACAACTATTTTCGGGTCGTATGTGGCCAAACTCATTTTTGAAAACATAAAGACGAATAACCGTGCTAGGCACGCAAAACGAGAAAACAAACTAATGGTAGTTTTGACTAAAGAACTCTAAGTGATATCACAATCTAAGTCCTGAGAAGTGTATCGGGGTTAACATTGTCCCCGGATCGTGTACGGTACTGGGTCAACAGTGTCCCCAGACGTACCGGTTAACACGAATTTAAGTTATATTAATATAAATTTTGTAGTAACCACTTAGGGATCGTATTACAGATCCGGGCCGGTAGCTGTTCACAGTATTACATCTTGCTCACAAAAAGGTGAGTTTCACGAGCCCCCTTTTACTGAACTGTTTTAAATATTTTCCCGGGGCGGAAAGCATGTTTATATCAAAATGTTTAAGTACATGCTGATCGCATGGAAATGAATGTATTTATATATGTTCTATTGTACGGGAATCGTATGGAAATGTACTAAGATGGTAATTGTCTGAGTTGCTAACATTGTAAGGCCCCGCAACACGAGTGATTAGCTAAAAGCCGGTAGAGTGTGAATAGTACTATTGGTCTGACAAACCCAACTGGTCCGACATGGATTTGCTGATGTTTCCCAGCCAGTTGCACATGTCTATTTTGGGTGTTATATATATATTTTGCTATGTAATGTTAGACATAGCGGTTTGGGGCAGTTCCGTGGACGGGGGATATGTCACGGGTCCGTGGGCGGGGGATATGCCACGGGGATTGTATGTGATAGTCAGAGGTTTCACTTGTGGGCTCAGCATAATTACATCGCTAATATATGATTTATTATAATAAATTGTCAATGTTTATTTAAATCTGTGAAACTCACCAACTATTCGTAGTTGACCCGTTTTTCTTTCCATGCTTTCTAGGTACCCCCAAATTGGAATGAGTGATACGTGCTTGATGATGTGTGCTATTTGTGGAAGATTAAGGATCTAAATTTTGCATTAAATATGTTAATGTACTATCGGTAAAACTTATGTGATAACGCCTAGTCGGTAACGAAACTCGGAACAATGTAATACGTCTAAATTATTGTAGTGGTGTTTTCTTTATAAGCAATGCTGTTGATATCAGATGTGTCTGTTGCATCCCGTGTACGTTTCCGCTGCGGTTACGGGGTGTTACAGAACTTGGTATCAGAGCCATTGGTTATAAAGAATTAGGATGTCTTTAAAAGATACCTAAAATATAACCAGTAGCTCAAGTATTATAGGATCTGAATATCAACTAATAATTTATTGTGACGAAGTCTGGATGAACTTGGATGGACAAGTGAGTTATTATGGTCCGGAACATAATAACAGACTTGTCTGCACGAGGGAATTCAGGGGAAGTTACGGGGGACTTTAATAGGTAAAATTGGCAACATATGTGCAAATATATGATAATATTGTGTGTGGTCAAGTTGTATAAGTAAGTGTATATTAATTCGATTACGATTTACACTATGGAAAGAACTATATGTTTGTTAACTTGTGTGCAGGTTAGAATGTCAAGAACACCTAGTGTATCGATGGAGGAGGACCCGGAGGAAGTCAGCTCCGGGAACTCTGGGAGCCTCCCCGTATCATCCAGCTCTGAGCCTAGCGAGGCTAGTGTTAGGAGCTCTAGCCAGTCCTCCCATGCCAGGATTGCTAGATCTCCTACCCCACCCGCACCACAGGCCGTCCCTATCCCTCCCGGATTAGGACCCCGCCTCACGGCGCGGATCAGTGTTCCGCAGGTCCCACCTACCTCGCCCCCACCTAGACCTGCTACCCGCAGGGGCGAGTCCTCCCGCTCCCAGCCCAAGCCTGTGACTCCACCTGTGTGGGGTCTCCCTAGGCAGGAGAAGGACGCGGCGGCGTGGCTACGAGTGCTCACCGAACAGGTGAATGAGCACTCCGCCGCCTTGACGGTGGGGGTACAGAGGCGGATGTACCTAGGGGACTGCATACTGGACCACCAGTATGCGATTTCACAGCTGAAGAGGGAGTGCTCATACTCCCAGTGGATGATCGGCCGGATGGAGACGCGGATCCTGGTTATGCTGGCTGTGATGGTGGTGTTGGTGGCGGTGTTGGTGGGTTTGGTATACCACCGTGTTTAGTTGTGTTAGGACGGGAGTAGACAGGGGCCGCTTTTTGATACTCTGTGTAAGCAGTTAGTGGTGATGCTAACATAGAGTGAATCTTGGGTAGTTATAATACAACCACTGGCCCTTAGGGGGGTCTCTTTTGGGGTATATCATTATAGATACTTTTGGGTATCATTCAAGCACTGACCCATTGCGGGTTATGTCGAGATGATGCCGACATAGGCCCTTTGTATGAAAACTTAACTTATGTAATGATGACAGGAAAGTATGTGAACTGACATGGATGTAATATGTACTAATGTTTATTAATGAATGGAATGTTTGTTGTGTTTTATGATTGGAACTTGTATTAATTATATATATTTTTCTGAATGTTGTGTAGAATGGCACCAAAACGATCAGCTCAAATGTCGGAAATGGATGTGAGCCGTTTGATTGCTCAACAGTTAGAGGCGGCGATACCGGATATAGTATCGCGCATCGCCGCCAGTATTAACAATTCGACCAATCCAACCCATCCGAGCAATCAAACGACCACCAATAATGACAGGGAACGAAATACTAATCCTCCGCAGAATGATAACACGATTCCGAGTAATGACGCACCACCTAGGGTGGTCGTTACAGACAGTAAAGGCCCTATACCTACTGTAGAGACGAACCGTACTGAACCGATTCCTGCATCCAGGGGATGTTCGATCAAAGACTTTATGTTGTGCAAACCCCTAGAATTTAGCAGATCTGAGGGACCCAATGGGTTGGTTAAGTGGATTGAGAAAATAGAGGCTGTTGTGAACATCAGCAACTGCCCTGAGGATTACGTTGTTAAGTATGCTACCTGCACGTTCACGGACCATGCCTTGACATGGTGGAACACCATAGTGCAGACTCGCGGTCAGGCGGCGACAAACCGCATGACCTGGACAGAGCTCAAGGCTCTCGTACTGGAACATTTCTGCCCGAAAAACGAACTGCAAAAGTTAGAAAACGAATTGTGGAACCTGGAGATGCAGGGGGCAGACCACTTAGGTTATACAAACCGATTTAATGAATTGTCGCGATTAGTGCCATGGTTGGTCACCCCAGAGTCAAAGAGGGTTGAGCGTTATATATGGGGACTAACTCCACTAGTAAGGAGTATAGTCAACTCTGGGGGACACCAGACGTTTGAGAGTGTGGTGACGCAAGCTGGTATCGTCACATACGATTTCGTGAGGAGTGGGTCACTGAAGGTGGCAGGTGAGTCTGCTGGGGGAAAGCGAGGTACGTATGACAATAGGATCCGGGAGAAGCAGCAAAGTAAACGTGCTAGGCCCGCTGCCCAGAACTACACCATGACTAGTTCAGGCGGAAGGCAGGAATCGCAGAAAGGGACGTTCCCTAAATGTGGGAAATGCGGTTGCCAGCATGGTGGCGTGTGCAAGGAGGTAGTGTGCCACCGGTGTGGCAGGAATGGGCACTACGCACCGAGTTGTAGGACAACCCTGAACAATCTGAACCGACAACCGCAACCTATCCGTGCGCAGCCATTTAGGACCCAACCAACCCGACAACAAAACCCACAAGGAAACCAAATGATGACCACTAGCCGTGCTTGCTTTGAATGTGGCAGCACAGATCACTTCAAGAGAAACTGTCCGAGGCTGAACCAGGGAGGAAATGGGAGACAAGCAGTGGGTCAAGCATCGTCGTCCAATCTGGCGAGAGGCCGAGCTTTTGTGTTGGGGGCGAACGAAGCACGCCAGGACCCCAGCGTAGTGACAGGTACATTCCTCGTCTCTGATCATTACGCTTCTGTATTATTTGATACAGGCGCCGATAGAAGTTTTGTCTCTGTCAAGTTTCTATCAATACCAAACCTTCCGATTAGTGAAACCATAGAACCTTATACTGTAGAAGTAGCTAACGGTAAAACCATGATAGTTAATCAGATATTTCGGAATTACCCATTTATTCTGAACGATCAATCCCTTCCGATTGACTTGTTACCGGTAGAATTGGGTAGTTTTGACGTGATAGTGGGAATGGATTGGTTAGCACGTAACAAGGTAGAGATAAACTGTGAAACGAAAATCGTCAAGATCCGGGTGTCGGATGACGAAGAGGTGTTAGTGCAAGGAGAGAAGTCGGGCACAATGATACCATTTATATCCCACCTCAAGGCGTTAAAATATATACACCAGGGATGCGTGGCGTATCTAGCAAGCTTGACGGCCACCGATTCTGATGAGAAACGGGTGGATGATATCCCGGTGGTACGCGAGTTTCCACAAGTTTTCCCAGAAGAACTTCCTGGATTACCGCCAACCCGACAGGTCGAATTCAGAATCGATCTATTACCTCAAGCTGGCCCTGTTGCTAAGGCACCCTACCGATTTGCACCATCAGAGATGCAAGAATTATCCTACCAATTGCAAGAATTGTTGGATAAAGGATTTATACGTCCTAGTTATTCCCCGTGGGGTGCACCGGTACTATTCGTGAAAAAGAAGGACGGAAGCCTTAGAATGTGCATTGATTACAGGGAGCTGAACAAGTTGACAATCAAAAATAGGTATCCTCTCCCCCGAATTGATGACCTGTTCGACCAACTGCAAGGTGCGAGCTATTTCTCAAAAATTGATCTTAGATCGGGATACCATCAGGTTAGAATTCAGGAGGATATCCCGAAAACCGCATTCCGGACTCGCTACGGCCATTACGAGTTCTTAGTTATGCCTTTCGAGCTAACAAATGCGCCAGCGGTGTTCATGGATCTCATGAATCGAGTCTGTAAACCCTACCTCGATAAATTCGTCATCGTGTTTATTGACGATATTTTGATATACTCGAAGATTAAAGAAGAGCACGAACAACACATAAGATTAATCTTAGAGCTTCTAAATCAGGAGAAGTTGTTTGCAAAATTCTCCAAGTGTAACTTCTGGTTACAAGAAGTGCAATTCCTTGGTCACGTTATAAACCACCAAGGAATACACGTTGATCCAAGTAAGGTTGAAGCAGTTAAGAATTGGCAAGCGCCTAAATCGCCAAAGGAAATCCGCCAATTCTTAGGCTTAGCTGGATATTATCGTCGATTTATAGAGAACTTTTCCAGCATTGCCCAACCTTTAACCCTTCTGACCCAAAAAGATCGAAAGTATGAATGGGGTGAAGAGCAGGAAACGGCGTTTCAAACGCTAAAACAAAGATTGTGCCAAGCGCCGATCTTAAGTCTCCCCGACGGAGACGATGGTTTTGTCGTGTATTGTGACGCATCCCGGAGAGGGTTAGGATGCGTGTTGATGCAAAATAATAAGGTCATAGCCTATGCTTCTCGACAGTTAAAAATACACGAGAAAAATTACACTACTCATGACTTAGAACTGGGAGCAGTTATCTTTGCACTTAAAATCTGGAGACATTATCTCTACGGTACAAAGTGCACCATCTTCACCGATCATAAAAGTTTGCAACATATATTCGATCAGAAAGAACTGAATATGAGGCAACGAAGATGGGTCGAGTTATTAAGCGACTATGACTGTGACATCCGTTATCACCCCGGCAAAGCTAACGTCGTAGCCGATGCCTTGAGTAGGAAGGATCGGGTTAAGCCATTACGAGTGCGAGCGTTGGGGATGATAGTCCAGTCAAACCTTTCGAATTGATTCGAGTCGCTCAACGCGAGGCGTTGAAAGAGGAACAAATGGAAAAAGAAGGACTTTATGGTAACGAGAAGAATTTCGAACAGCGTGTGGACGAAATTCTCTATTTCAAAAATCGGATTTGGATCCCGACCCTCCATGACCTTCGTGAATTAATCATGGATGAAGCGCATAAATCAAAATATTCCATACATCCGGGATCGGATAAGATGTACAAGGATGTGAAGGAGTTCTACTGGTGGCCGGGTATGAAAAAGGATATAGCCACATACGTCGGCAAATGTACGACGTGTGCGAGGGTTAAGGAGGAGCACCAGAAACCCTCGGGAATGTTACAACAACCGGAAATTCCTGAATGGAAGTGGGAGCAGATCACGATGGATTTTGTGACACATCTCCCCAAGACGTCCCGAGGACATGATGCAATTTGGGTAGTCGTGGATCGATTAACCAAATCGGCACATTTTATTCCGATTAGAAATAATTATAACACCGAGAGACTTGCGCAGATTTATATAAATGAAATTGTGTCTCGTCATGGGATACCCATCTCAATCATCTCCGACTGAGATAGCCATTTCACCTCCAATCTTTGGCAAGCTGTACAAGAAGCGCTGGGAACGCGTATTAATCTAAGCACAGCCTACCACCCTTAGACCGACGGTCAGTCTGAGAGGACCATCCAAACACTAGAGGAATTGCTTCATGCATGCGTACTGGATTTTAAGGGAAATTGGGATCAACATCTCCCACTCATTGAATTTTCCTATAATAACAGTTACCATAGCAGTATAAAGGCAGCACCTTACGAAGCATTGTATGGACGGAAGTGCCGATCACCACTCTGCTGGACTGAGGTGGGCGACACACAGGTTATTAGATCAGATCTGGTCCAGGAAACGACCAGCAAAATCCTTGAAATTAAGAACAATCTGAAGGCCGCACGGGATCGGCAGAAGAGTTATGCCGATACCCGTAGAAAACCGTTATCATTTGAGAAAGGTGATAAAGTGTATTTGAAAGTATCACCTTGGAAAGGAGTAGTCAGATTTGGAAAGGCGGGGAAGTTATCCCCTAGATGCATTGGACCGTTCGACATTATTGCAAAAATCGGTCCAGTAGCATACCGATTAGAACTGCCTGATGAACTGAGTGCAGTTCACAACGTGTTTCACGTGTCGAACTTGAAAAGGTGTCTGTCGGATGAGACATCGGTGTTACCTTTAGAGGGTGTCCAAATAAATGATAAGCTCAACATTGTAGAGGAGCCCATAGAAATAGTAGACGGGAAAATCAAGCAACTTAGACACAATAAGATCTCGTTGGTCAAAGTTAGATGGAACTCGCAACGAGGCCCATAATATACTTGGGAACGAAAGGACGAATTTCGGAAGAAATACCCCCACCTATTTCCGCAAAAGGAAATAGTTGATGCGTAAAATTTCGAGGACGAAATTTTTGTAACGGGGGGAGAATGTAACGATTCCGGCAAATTCAGGTATACCCTAGCCGGAATATACTATTTACGTGTTATTCAATACTGAATATATGAATTATAATGTGTTTATACGAGTATATAAGATTCACAGTACGAATTATACTCGAATATACAGCTAGTCGTATTGAAATTACGATTAATCGATGAACGGTTATTGAAACCCGAACTAATCGGGGATTACATTATAGACGAAATATATAATGTTTAGTGATGTGTACGAAGTATTAAAGCTTCGGGATAAGTGAATTATAGCACAGAAAAAGGATTTCGATTTATTAGTACGTCGGTACGATAAACGAAACCTTTAACATCAAACCAAGCAAGAGACGATCGATCAAGCCGAAAAAGATGCACAATTACCGACAATATGATGTGTTAAGTCAATAAATGTCATGGTTTAAGTTTTTAAAGTTTTTAAATCGGTTTTATATAAATTTAAATTTTAAGCCGAAAAACGACCGTTTTGGCCTCATTTTGAGCGTAATTAAACGTTTAACCGAAAACCGAACTGAACCAGATTATCCACAACATTATCCGGATTACACAATCCGAATGTGTGGCCAAGGTTGAAGATGTGGGCCGCACCCCACACCTTACATGGACCGATCGGTCCATAGTCACACACACACACACTTCATTTTCTTTTTTCTAACATCCTAACTCCACAATTCTCTCAACACTCCTCAACATTCATCCAACCTCCTTTGATTTATACCAAGAAACCGAGGTAAAGATCGGATTATAGTCGTGTTCATCGTCTTTTCTCGAGTCATTTACAAGAAAATGAGGTTTCAAGTGAAAAATGGGTGAAAACCCAAGATGAAACCGATTCTTGCATGATCAAGTGATGTATACAAGTTATACAAGGGATCTTGGTCCAAGAAAGGAGTTAAAAGAGTCAAAAACGAATTTTTACGGTTAAAATCTTTGTTTTGATGTCTTAACCGAAACCATGAAAGAAATGGCTTGATTGTGGGTATAACTTGCTTGGTGTGGTGTTGTTGTGCTTGTAGGTGTTGTATCTAGTTGCTAGCAAAGGCTAGAAAGCAAGATCTTTGCGATCTAAAGCTAGAAACACAAGGTAGTTCGGTTTTTCGTATGATTTGTAAGATTTGGACAGATTGTGGTAGACTTAGAGTTGAGTCATGAAATTTCACAGAGATGATCTACACATGAAAATATGAGATCTGTGAAATTTTGGTAATTTTTGGATAAAGGATGAATATTTGGTGAATTTAATGTTCGGTTTTGGCTAAAAATGGTGAAAAATAGCTAAACATCATGTAAAATTCTGGAAAAATTCAGATAAGCTTTTTATAACATATAAAAGTCACACACAAAATTTCAGGTCCGTTGGAGAAGTCTAAGTAGGCTTTTCGGTAAAACGAGATCTAGGGTTTTCTAGCTCGGTTTTGGTGAAAATGGCATGAAAAATGAGTTTTTGGTTCTGTAAAAATTACTGGGAACTATGTGGATGGCAGGAGTCATCCCAGAAAAATTTGGGATTTTTCTAAGGTCGTTTGATATTTTCGACATATTTGGTGTTTAAATGACGTTTAAAAATACATAAATACATGTTAAATATAAAAATTAATTCTGGAAATATTTTTATAAAATTCCTTACTGTCAAAAAACTGATTTGTTCAAAATTTCAAGATCCGAGACTAAACGGATAATTATTTGTGCTAAACAGAACATAAAAACAAACTTTTAAAGCTTAAAACGCGTAAACCGGCAAAGTTCGCCTAAGCGAGCTGACTGGTGTATAAAAACCTTAAAAATGGACTATTTTCATGAAAATAAGTTAATCAAGTAAAAATAAATCATCCGAAAATAATTCGGATGATTTAGGTAATTTTACCCGATTTAGCAGTTTCCGGTATACTAAAGACGGAAACGGGCCCCGCAGCCAAACGGGGTGTCTAAACCGAGCTCTAATTTCACCACTTTAATTAAAATATCAATAACAACTATTTTCGGGTCGTATGTGGCCAAACTCATTTTTGAAAACATAAAGACGAATAACCGTGCTAGGCACGCAAAACGAGAAAACATACTAATGGTAGTTTTGACTAAAGAACTCTAAGTGATATCACAATCTAAGTCCTGAGAAGTGTATCGGGGTTAACATTGTCCCCGGATCGTGTACGGTACTGGGTCAACAGTGTCCCCAGACGTACCGGTTAACACGAATTTAAGTTATATTAATATAAATTTTGTAGTAACAACTTAGGGATCGTATTACAGATCCGGGCCGGTAGCTGTTCACAGTATTACATATTGCTCACAAAAAGGTGAGTTTCACGAGCCCCCTTTTACTGAACTGTTTTAAATATTTTCCCGGGGCGGAAAGCATGTTTATATCAAAATGTTTAAGTACATGCTGATCGCATGGAAATGAATGTATTTATATATGTTCTATTGTACGGGAATCGTATGGAAATGTACTAAGATGGTAATTGTCTGAGTTGCTAACATTGTAAGGCCCCGCAACACGAGTGATTAGCTAAAAGCCGGTAGAGTGTGAATAGTACTATTGGTCTGACAAACCCAACTGGTCCGGCATGGATTTGCTGATGTTTCCCAGCCAGTTGCACATGTCTATTTTGGGTGTTATATATATATTTTGCTATGTAATGTTAGACATAGCGGTTTGGGGCAGTTCCGTGGACTGGGGATATGTCACGGGTCTTTGGGCGGGGGATATGCCACGGGGATTGTATGTGATAGTCAGAGGTTTCACTTGTGGGCTCAGCATAATTACATCGCTAATATATGATTTATTATAATAAATTGTCAATGTTTATTTAAATCTGTGAAACTCACTAACTATTCGTAGTTGACCCGTTTTTCTTTCCATGCTTTCTAG
>NW_027501522.1:0-26111 GCF_021521415.1 Bidens hawaiensis | reverse complement strand
TTAAGCATATAGCTTCGGCTTCTAATTTCCTATATTAGTCACATAATTAGGTGTGATTGAGGATGAACATGTTCGTCTCCATTTTTTTAGGAGTTCTTATGGTTGATTTGGGCTGTGCGTTACCTCTAACGGGTAATTTTGAAAGTATCGTAAAAGGGAATCGGTTAATGGTTCAAGCATGTCTAATAGATCCAGGTTGTCCAATGTGTATTTTTAGTCTCTGAAACCTTTTAAATCATTAAATTATGTGTGGTTGAATGGTGTGATTGGAACCGATGTGAATGGTTCACTTGATTGGGTTTATGTTGGTGGTGGTGATCAAGATCATCAAGTGTAGTTTTTCTCGAATCCGGATATTGTGATCACCCATATTCGAATAATGTCAATGTCCTCATTGAAGATCTTCAACAAAAGAACAGGTTGTTTGTTTTTATGGTTATGGTTATGATATCAATATGTGAATCATCTTCAGATAACCAGTTAATTAAAAATGATTATAGGTGAATTTTATTATTGATGCTCACTTTTAGTCTTAGCACTACCTTTTTACCAAAATCGATTCACGATTTATAAGGGCTTTAATTTAGTTGAGTTCTTAATCTATGTGGATGTTTTGTAGAAAACAAGGAGTGGCAAACATAAGGTGGGTAAACTATTAATGAGTTTGTTTGGCCTTGAGATCTAATTATACATAGTGGGTCGTCAAGAACAGGGAGACGAGCATTATGGCTTGAGTAAGACAAGTCGGATGATCTACGAACCGTGTAATTTCCTTTTGGGCATATTAAATTTTTTATGTTGTTAAATTTGAAACTTAATATTTATATTTTGTGTATCGACTCACGAAAAAATATTTGATATTGCTTTCCAACCTATTGCTTCATGTAGTGTTTCACTTCCTGTATATTTTTAAAAAATGTGTGTTTTTTCTTATGGTTTGGTACCAATCAGTGATTCAGTATATACTTTTCCTACTTTATATAATAGTATACGCACTTATATGTTTCAGATTATAATGATGTTCATCTTCTACAGGATGTTGCTTTAAAGTAATTTTCTAAACAAGGATAATCACATGATATGGTACTTTCCTTTATTCAAGTGGTGAAGTTTGTAAATAAGTAGATAGATAGGGATACTTGCGTCAAATAACTAGCCTCTAATTACAGTTTAATTGTGTATTAAGCAGATTTTTGGTTAATGGTTCAAATTAGGATCTTCATAGTGTTTTTAGTTTGTTTGATTTAATTAGGTGCGTATTTAAGAAATTTGAACACCACCTTGTAAGTTGGGCTTGAAAATATGTACACTTACTTTGAAGTTGCTTATTTTAGAAGGCTTTTGGAAAACAAGCAGTTTAAATAATCAATCCAAACAACTTTTATTGCATACTTGCATTTGTAACGTTGATTCTTTATATGAGTTTCATAATTTTTCCATTCAAAGGCTAATACATGATTTGCAAGTTGCATCACTTTATTAAACCATAGACTGGATATTAACAAAATAATGTTTGTTATATATGTATTTGAAAGCCTTGAAGGTTATTCGTGTTATTATCTTTATCTTTACAGCACCGCTAAGGTGTTTGAATGTTTAGTGTTAAGGAGTTAATTTATTTAGTGTTTAAAAGATAGTGTTTTATTGATTCAAAGCCTGGATTGACACAAATTTATTTTGCTTAGAATTCGTTTTGACCGGATTGACACTCTTCATGTGTTTACTTAACGTTAGGGATGTGCACGGTTCGGTTTGATTATTAGCCTCTATCGAAACCGAAGTCGTCGGTAAATCTATTTTATCGACCAATTGGTTTTCAGTTAATCATTCGGTTATTTTGTCGGTTTTTGGTTCAGTTCGGTTAATAACCAAATTAAAACCTGGGCTAAATGTTTTTCTTAGAAATACATGAATGAAGGGTATAAGTACATAAAATAGAGGTATAAATACATGAAATGAATGTATAAAATTTAAAATTTATAAAAATATGAATGGTGTTGTCCAGTTAATTTCGGTTAATCGAGGGTAGACAAGACCCGATAACCTACTGTCAGTTATTCGGTTTTCGGTTAATCGGTTTTTGTTTAATTTATGTGTTTGGTTGGAAATCTAGAGACTGAAGTGTGTTTGAAGCCTCAGATCGCTGGAAACATAATCTAGAGCAGTATGAGATACATAGTCTACTAACTTTCTAAAAACAAACATGTAGTTTGGGACGCAGTTAAATCTCAAATTCTTGGGCGTTGCCTCAATATGTAATACTTTTTTTACTTTTAAGATATAACTTTTTTTTATATTGTTAAAGTTTATCGTATTATGATCGAATGGTTGTATAATTGTTATTCTTATGAGTTGTGAGATAGATTTTTCTTTGTCAGATATAGAATGACGGGATCCTCCTCATCAGTATTTATATAGTTGCAATATCTATTCAAGATGCTAACTTGAACCAATCAAGGATCACAACATGGATGATGGTCAGCTTAATCGACGGGTCAAAAACAAGGTACTCTAGCTTTTTGGCTTTTTAACAATATTTGGCACTTTTAGATTGGCCAGCTTAACCAACGGGCCAGGTCGAATTGGGCTGTTTATAAAACATAAGTCTTTAGTTGCAAATTTGAAGTTCTAACCTTTATAAAAAAAGTCAATAGAAAAAGGAAGTCTTAGTTGACATTGAAGTGACAAGTTTAATTCTCCATCTTAATTGAAGCTTCCGAAAAGTAATCTAAGTGATCAGTCATCACATTGTAAATGATTTCTCAAGTTAAACTTTTTAAATTTCTTTTAACTGTGTTTTATTACTTCAAAAATATAAAAAATGAGCATTTAGGTGGTTCGTTAGGCAGAATCTGAACCACGCGCAATCCATTACACCCCCCGCTGATGATTTTGTGAATTTTACAGGTCTTGGTAAAACAGACTTGGGGATATGAAAGGCGATTCTCAATTCAGTTTATTGGTTTGGTTTAATCATGAGATTAGTGAACAATGATGTGTATTATTAGATCATGATTTAGAACCAGAGAGCTTTTAAAAGTTTTGTTTAAGATTATAAGATGGTTGCTTTCAACTTAAAAACATGATGCTATTGGTTGTATTTTTTGCTTGATTCTTATAAATCATTTTTTTCCTCAAGTTTTTGTAAGTTTAGTTTTATTGTAGCCATCAGCAACACATTATCAAAATTCTAAAGCAGATAGATTTAACATTGTTAATTTTATGGAAGCTAACTATTTAATAAATTATAGAAAGAATTTATAATATTCAACATTACCCTTATGGTTAGGCGATATTGAGATGCTTTGTCACATAAAGTAACCTCAATTCAAGATTTTTAATATTCTATTTCTTCATGTATACAAAAAAATCATCAAGTATTTGAAATAACATTTGGCTCACAATTTATGAATTGCTATTGTAGATGTCAAAAGAGAAGTCAAAATCATCTTACAAGCATTAAATGACCACACAAATGTGGTTCAATTATGATCTATGCATTTGCTGTAATGGAGTAAGTTTTTCTATAAATTTATTATTAGTCTTTAAGTACCTTTAATGTATTATATTTTTGAAATATCGAATTAATGGGAAAATTGACTTGAACACGGGTGTTTCAGCCTATGCGAGGGTGGTAAGTTACTGGACCGGATTCTGTCAAAATACATTCTCACTATTCTACATACTAATCTATAATTTGTTATTGTTTTCCCTGTAACACTCCCAAGTACAGTTAACTGGTTCAGTAAATGGATATCGTTTTTGCTATACGACTTTACGAACATATACCCGTGTAGTGAACGAACTAATATGTATGTATTAAATCTAAACAAACTTCTGTATAAAAAAATTAAATTAAAATTAAGCAAAGTAAAATAATAATATAGTAATAATAATAGAAACAACACATATATTATAAATTATAAAAACATGTGTAATACAATAGATCAAAATATGCTCAAGTATATAAATTATGAATGAATATGAAAAATTTTCTTATAATAAATTAATTTAAAACAAATAATTTCACTAATATGATTGTAAAATAATTAAAAACAAAACATAAATAAACCCGTGTGACACGCGGGCTAAAAACTAGTATATTAATATTATATATATATATTTAAAAAACATTCATGTTTCCTCTCACAGTTTACACTGTTCATTCATTTTACAATTGATAAAGCTTTGTGTACTCCCTTCCAATGCATATCGATACATGCACCAATACATACATATATTAAACGTATCTCCCTGTCATGGAACACACAGATAATTTACCACCGCCACTCTCTCTCTCTCTCATACTAATACCACCACTTTCACCCAACAGCGTCTCTCTCTATATCACCGGCCACCGATTTTGACTGTTTCAGATCCGATTCGTATGTTGCCGGGTTCCATTTTGGAAAGCCTAGGCGGCAACGATGCCACGACTGTTTCCGAGTTCGATTTTGGAACCCTAGGCGACGGCCGTGGCGGTGGCGGAGATCCGCGGCTGTCAACCACCGGCCGTTTCCATGGAGGCATCGGACCAATCGAATTTATTCTGAATTCTTTTGAGATAATATAACCCCAACACAAATTCATGTCTCTGTGATTTTGTCTTGCTGTATGACTTTAATGACTTATTAATTTTGACTTTTGGGGTGGCGGCTGGCCTTCGAGTCGTCGGATTCCTGTTTTCACCGGTCGTTCAACGACGCCTATGGTAGCGGGGTGTTCCGTTGCCGGTGGTCGTTTGATTATGCTACCTTGGTGTGGTGTGCTTACGGTGGGGTTACGATGGGATTGTGTAGGTGACCAACATTGTTGCCGGGTTTCGTTTTGAAACCCTAGGTAGCGGTGTTGGTTGCCTCTTACTGTTCTTTTAATGCGGTTTTGTTGTTGGCTGTATACCCGTGGATGGGGTGTTGCCGGATCCTGTTACGAAACAATAAGCGGCGGTGGACGGAGAGGCCACCCGTAGGGAAACCGTCGTCTACCGTTGCCAGGTTCTGATTCTAAACCCTTGGTAGCGGTGGATTTGTGGTGGCCTACTGTGGTATATAGTTCACTGGCTGCCAATTGTTAGTATGTGGATTTGTGGTGGCCTACTGTGGTATATAGTTTTAAGGCTTACTCTTCATCTAGGTTCAGGTAGGTACAAAGATCATCTCATCGCTACACTAAAAGAAGGTAATTTTGTTAAATACTCTTCAATTTTTCTAGGTATTCAAAATTTATTTTTTTTGGTCATTTTACTTAAAATTTAGATTCCAGGCTTATTAAATTGGTTTGGCTGCTAGGCATGGGATGTTTTTACTTTTTACACTGATGTTTTGAAGGTGTCAACAAGGCCTTGAAAGGTACAACCTTTTATCATTTTCCATTTTAATACTTCTTTATTACCCGAAGTGAGGTATTTCACCAAAATTTATTATCATTGATGATGGATGGGGTCCTTTAACAGGGAAACGAATTTGATTTCTAGGTGAACATATGGTTTTAGACTTGTAGATGAACCGAATGAACACCGACAAGTGCGTGTTTGTTCATTTAACTTTAAACGAAAACGTACAGTTAATGAAACAAATATTTGTATTCATGTTCGTTCGTTTAAAAACGAACAAGTTTGTTCGTTTATGTCCGTTCGTTAAAATCTAAACGAGCAGTTCATGAACGTAAACAAACATGAATGAATATGATTTAACAAACATAAAAGAGCATATATGAAAATGAACACAAACAAACAAATATAAAACATTAAATGCATGATTATCGATTAACATGCATGGGTTCTTATATTTATTTGCTTTTAAAAATCTATATAATTAAATAGTTATATGGGTTAAACGAACGAACGGGCACTTTAAACGAAAACGTACAGTTAATGAAACAAATATTTGTATTCATGTTCGTTCGTTTAAAAACGAACATGTTTGTTCGTTTATGTCCGTTCGTTAAAATCTAAACGAGCAGTTCATGAACGTAAACAAACATGAATGAATATGATTTAACAAACATAAAAGAGCATATATGAAAATGAACACAAACAAACAAATATAAAACATTAAATGCATGATTATCGATTAACATGCATGGGTTCTTATATTTATTTGCTTTTAAAAATCTATATAATTAAATAGTTATATGGGTTAAACGAACGAACGGGCACAAATGAACCAACATAAACAAATGTTTATGAACGTAACTGAATGAACAAAACATGGTGTTCATGTTCATTCATTTAATAAAAAGAACAAAAATTTTTGCTCATGTTCATTCATTCGTTTGTTTATAAACAAACTTCTCGCTGAACGTTTCATGAACAAGTTCGTTTACAGACCTATATGGTTTTTGTTTGGGAAAATTATAGGTCGGTATGACCTCATGTTTTTTGGCATATTCAATGTGTGTTTTTCCAGATTGTGCTTTTATTGCTGCTTTTTGTTGTTCTAGATGACTGGATTTTAATGTAGATTATAAGCAATTGTTTCATCAGTTACAAAGATCTTCAAGGATCGAGTGTCTATAGATGCTTTTACAAATATGAGGATGAGCAGGAGTTTTAATTTTCTTGGTTGGCACTGTCGATTCATCACAACCGTTCCCGCAATTGACGATTCTGACCCTGCTTCTTTGCATGTTTCAAGAAAGTTTGTGTTTAATAGGCTGGAAGTTTCTTAACTAATCACTTGGTAAAAACTGATGCTTAATCTATTGGGTAGAATGGAACAACTATATACTTCATATGGAATGAAGTAGTGAAGATATATTGTGTGGCTTTCCCACAGGCAGTATTAAAGCCTTTGTGTTAAGTGGAAAGTCAAGGGAGCCAAATGCATAGTTTAGAATGTAGATTAGTGGTTGAGGGTGAAAGGTTATTTGATTGCATTTTACTTGGTTGTTTATATCTTTGATGAATTTTACCTTTTGTAATTACCCCTGTATGAGTATCTGCACGATGAAAACACACACTAAATATAGCACCGACTCGGCCCGCCACAACGCGTGGGTAGGATTACTAGTTGGTTCTTAATTGGTCATATCAAGTTTGATAGGCAAAATTCGGTTTTAACTTTAACCGAATTTGACCAATCTTGATTGTTTTTATGAATACTGATTATGTTGACCAACATTGACCATGGAAGACCGGAATTTGATTCATGACTGATAGTTATCAACCGTGTTTGGTCATAATTGACCTAATGTACCATAATCAGCCATATTATACATAATGAGACATAATAAACCGTAAAGATGCCAGAAGTTGCCATGTTATATTACCCCTCAGTTTTAACGACCATGTGTTTTACCCTTCAGCGAACAATAAGAACCAAATGTGCAATTATTAGTTTTCTACAAAGTTGAGGCCATTACCATAATGCGAGCATATATCACATGTATAACCGTGCAACTAGAGGTGCACAAAAAACCCGAACCCGGAACCGGACCCGAAATAAATACCCGGAACCGGTTTTTCTAATACCCGGGTTTTTAATACCCGAACCCGAACCCGACCCTACCCGTAGGGTACGGATAGGGTATGCATTTTGGCACTAAAACCCGAACCCGAACCGGACCCGATTTGTACCCGGTAATACCCGAACCCGGAAACGAGGTTTTCCAATACCCGTAACTGGGTATTTCAAATACCCGATGTATACCCGAAAAATACCTTAAAAATACCCGAATAATACCCCTAAAAAGTGTAAACTTTTAAAAAATCCAATCTATATAAAAAATACCGGAAAAAAACCCGAAAAACCCGAAAGACTTTTTAAAAAGTTCAACCTATTCACCTTTCATAATAGTCTTGTTTCAGTTCAGCTTTATAATCGATATGTCCCTTTTAACTTATAGTCATATCATAGGTTTGTATTATGTACCTAGATCATTAGAATTCTAGTTAGCCTCACTATTTTAATGTCACAAGGTTCGGTTTCGAGAGTTCAAACCTTTATTAAAATATTTATTTTTACCTCTTTTATAAGCCATTTTGTTTTGAAGACATGTCTAAATCATTATGAAAGTTTATGCTTTATCAAACCTTTAAAAAACTATTCTGCATACATGTCTAAATCATTATGAAAGTTTATGCTTTTGGACTATACCATCATCTATTTTTGTTTTGAAGACATGTCTAAATCATTATGAAAGACATGTCTAAATCATTATGAAAGTTTATGCTTTTGGACTATACTATCGTCTATTATCTAGTCAAAATTTAGTCAAACCTAAGATTTTAAGAAATCATGAAAACCAAGAACCTTTACATCAATGAGTTTAACAACTATGTGGTGGGTTACGACTCATACACTTAAAACAGAATCTCCACACTTCTAATACAAGAGTGGGGGGTTCTTGATGACGAAGCACACCTAAAACGGGCTCTGGGGTGTATAGGAGTGACAAAAGAAAACGAAAGTGAATGTTCTAGACTTGTCATAGTATTGGAAGCGGACATTGAATTACAAATGATGAGTCAAGGGGCGCATGTCAAATAACATGACACATATATTCTTTTTAGCTTGGCACGTCGTCAAGGGTGGTATAGCGGTCCGCCACCTAGCTAAGTCATCTGACGTCACGTGTTAGAACTCGCGAATCGTATTGGACTCGTGTCCATACCAGGTTGTTTCTTTAATCGGCATATAAAGGGTAGTGGTCTGCAATCATCCCGATTTACATATTTTCACTTTGAACCCTTTAATATGCTTTGTTGATGCTACTGCGAGACCCCCTCAACTTCTAAAATTAACATTTCAGAGATGATATATTTAAGGTGCTACACAGTGGGTCATACATGTATTACCAGTGGCGTAGCCATTCTTTGGGTATGGGGGTCGGCCGACCCCTGTGAAAATTTTTTTTACTAGTATATATGTGTTAAAATCCCGGCCTATCCCTGTATAATTTTGACCCGGACCCCTGTGTGATTTCGAGAACGACACAACGACCCTATTGGAATTTCGAGAACAACCTTATGAAATTTGAGACCGACCTTAATATATTTTTTTTTACATATTTACAACTTTAATTATATAAATGTATATAAAAATATACCAACTAAATTTGAGTTTAATAGATAACAATTTAAATACAAGTTTAAGCTCAAATGATCAATTAATCTTTACTCAATTTTTAAGTACAAGTCTCAAATTCCCAACTTAATATACATTTAAGCTAACTAAAAAATAGGAGTATGACGACAGAAGTTATAGGTCAGATAAATTTAATGGATTAAGTGTTTTAATCTAAAAATAATGTTTCGGCTATACATTATTTTGCTCACATACTTCATTTGCATTAGTGTATTGTTTATTCGTTAATTGAAGTTAGCTCTCTGTAAGCCCCCGTTACCGGTGCCCTACATTGGACGTTGGATTTACTAATAAGCACAGTTCTAAATATCAGAGTTAATTAAAACTTTCGCGGAATATAAAACTTCAACCATAATATATATTACACAACCTTCAAATCTTGCCTTAACAAACATTCATCATTGTTTAAACATAAAACATAGTCTTTAAAAACATCATAACATTTCCTTGAGATGCCAGTACCTTCAATTCCATGTCATGTGTCCTCATCAAGCGAGCTGCCTCATTCTACTCACCTGCGTGCATACTAAAAGTCAACTACGTTGAGTGAGTTCTAGGTAATCAGGTAACATACAATACATCCATACACATTCCTATATACGCACCCGAAGGTACATATACATACATAGTTCTTTACCTTCCTTTGTACATTCATACTATCATACATTCCTTCTTTCCTTTTATACACACACATATACATATACCTCGTCCTAAAACATTCGCACATATTATTAGGGTATGTTCCCTACATTCGCGGATATTATTAGGGTCCATTCCCTACATTCGCAGATATTATTAGGATCCGTCCCCTGCATTCGCGGATATTATTAGGGTCCGTTCCCTACATTCGTAGATATTATTAGGGTCTGTTCCCCTTCTAACCATACCTTTCTATACATTCATAACTATAACTTCCATACGTACATACATCATTTGTATATCATATATAAATATAACAATCATATCTTTAAACTATCCCTTGACGATACATGCAATATCCGAAGATCGTTCATGCATCATCAAGCATTCATTCATACATAAATCATATAAGATATACACATACCACTTAAGGTAAGTGTATTAACAAATCACATCACTACAACAAAAAAAGCTATTTAGTACGCACAAAAGCGTCCTAAAATGCTATTTTATAGGATCTTTCAGTTAATAGGACCAACGAGAAAAACGTTTCATGTAAAGGGGTCGTAATAAGTCTCGGACCTCAAAAAGTGTCCTAATATCTCAAATAAGATTATGAAGCCAATTTTATGGTCGCATAATATATCCAAAAAGCGTCCTTAAAAATTAACAACCCAAAAAGCGTCCCAATAAAAACATATTAGAACACTTTAACAATGTTCTGACACATGCTTACCTAATTGTAAAATTTTGATACACCTACAACCGTCCTTAAAAATTAATTTATAGGACCCTTATAATGGAACATTATACTACCAAGAAAAGAGTCCTAATATCCCAAACAAGATTATGAAACTAAATTTTATGGTCGCATAATATGTCTATGAACAACTTAAATAACATCCTAAAAAACATATTATGACACTTTTACAATGTTCTAACGTTTAAGGCAAAAATTCGAAGTCCTAACAAATCATATTATACAACCCTTTTTTAAACATTCACACACACAATTTTACGATACGGTTATGGACATCTAAATATTGGTTTTTATTAAACAATAAAAAGACCATCAACATATATAATCCTAATAGTTATTGTGTATAACACAATTACTGAAAGAAATAAAAATTCATTATATTAAATAAGCTTATTCATAGCAAAAAAAACACTAAACATAAATAAGTTATAACATCATCCAACAAAACTCTTGTAACATTCAACAAAGAAATTAAAAGCAATAAAAGAAACAAGCACCATAAAATCCCGAGTCATCCTGCGTCCTCAATCCTCATGTACTACCTAAAAATAAACCATCCATGTATAAGCATTAAGTTCCATGTTATTAAAATTATTCGTATCACAAGTTTAACAAATACATACCGAGATGAATGGACAAGGCTATGCAATGAATGCACCAATACAGTCTTGCCATGCAATGGATGCACCAATACAATCTTGAATTGTGAAAAATAACACATATGGCCTCACCAAATTTTCATCTATTTTTATGGTACTTGAACATTTACCTCACACCAGTTTGGTCCGATCCCTGTACCACCAACTAGCTCATTTGGGTCCAAGCACTTCACCCATCCTCTTGCTACAGTCTCAATAGGGTTTAGAATGCTTTTGAGGAAAACTTCATCTCCGACCTAGATTTTAGATTTCAATCAATCAATCATGCCCAGTAAAATCCCACCGACAGCAAAGCTATAAGTAGGGTCTGGGGAGGGTGGGATGTAGGCACACCGTACCTCTATCCAAAGGAATAAAGAGGTGGCTTCCAGAGAGACCCTCGGCTCTAAGTACATGTGTATGAAGCAAAATAAAGGAAATCAAAGTTTAACAGTTATATAAAAACTACTACTAATTATAATAATATTAATAATAAGATCACAGTTTAACAGCTATATAAAAGCTAATAATAATTATAATAATAATAATATATGTAAGGGGAATACCATTATTGTATGTGACCTAAATAAGTTAAGTCTAAGCCCTAAGGTATTCAATTGTCTCTAAAAATCCTTAACTTTAATTCTACTTCTCCACGAATTCCTATCCTCAACCATGTCCTCGGAGAGGTTTAGGTCTATCAAATCATGCCTAATCCTCTCATCCCAAGTCAATTTCGGTCGTCCTCTACCCCTCCCCCCCTCTATAGTAATGTTTTCTACGGATCTAACAGGATTCGTCGTCTTTCTTCTCTTTACATGTCCAAACCATCTCAATCTCCACTCTCTTATCTTGTCTGCTATGTTCGCCACCCCTAATCTCTCGCTAAACACAACGTTTCTTATTCGGTCTAGCCTTGTGTGCCCACACATCCAACGTAGCATTCTCATTTCTGCTACCTCCATCTTCCGCACTTGTGCCTTCTTGATGGCCCAACAATCTGTTCCATATAGCATTGCAGGTCTAACTGCCACCCTATAGAATTTTCCCTTTAGTTTAGTCGGGAAACTCTTGTCGCACAATATACCTGTGGCTGCTTTCCATCTACACCATCCTACCTGAACTCGGTGGGTCACATCACTGTCTAATTCCCCATCGCTCTGTACAAATGATCCTAAATACTTGAACTTCGTTACCTGCGGGACCACCTGCCCTTCAATTGTGATCTGTGCGTCTTCATTGTCGTTTATCCCACCAAAATCACAGTGGAGGTACTCCGTCTTAGATCGGCTAATCTTTAAACCTTTTGTCTCTAAGGTTGTTCGCCACTCCTCAAGCCTCATGTTTAGATCTTGTTTTTTCTCAGCAAGTAACACAATATCGTCTGCGAACATCATGCACCACGGGAGAGTCCCCTGAATCGACTTTGACAACTCATCCAAGACTACTGCAAAAAGAAATGGACTCAACGCTGACCCCTGGTGAAGACCTACCTCTACAGGAAAGAAATCAGTATTCCCCACTGGCGCACAGACACTTGTTTCACTCCTGGTATACATATCCATAATTATCTCTATGTATTTCCTGGGCACTCTTCTACCCTCTAAGCACTCCCAGAGCACCTGTCGTGGCACACTGTCGTAGGCCTTTTCTTGGTCAATAAACACCATATGTAGATCACGCTTCTTCTCCCTATACTTTTCCATTAATCTTCTTATAAGGTGTATTGCCTCTGTGGTGAAACGCCCATTGGTTGACCGTAACCTGAGTTTCTCGTCTAAGTCTTACCTCAATCACTCTTTCCCATAGCTTCATAGTATAACTTAGTAGTTTGATTCCTCGGTAGTTACCACAACATTGGGCGTCTCCTTTGTTCTTATAGATAGGAACTACAACGCTGCTCCTCCACTGGTCTGGCATCTTACCTGATTTGAGAATACTATTGAACAGAGTAGTTAACCACATGACTCCTTCCTCCCCCAGACACTTCCACACCTCGATGGGTATGTTGTCTGGGCCAACCGCCTTAGACCTTCCCATCCTCCTAAGTGCATCCTTCACCTCTTCTCGTGTGATCCGTCGGCAGTAGCAGTTATTCGATTGTTGTCGTTGAAAGTTTATGTTGTCATGTTCTTCTTGGTAAGCTCTCGCATTGTTAAAAAGATTGTGGAAGTAGGTTTGCCATCTTAGCTTGATGTCCTGCTCCTTGACCAGTACATGCCCATCTGTATCCTTTATGAACTTCACCGGTCCTAGATCTTGCTTTCTACGCTCCCTGGCTTTGGCAATCTTAAACATAGCATGTTCCCCCTCTTTTGTTTCTAGCCTTTCATACATCCGTTTAAAGGCCGCCTTCTTTGCTTCCGCCACTGCCTTCTTCGCCTCTATCTTGGCCGTTTTGTAGTTGTCCCTCAATTCCACTCGCTCCTCCTCATTCGTGCACCTCATTAGCTCCCTAAAACATCCTTGTTTGTCCCTTATCTTGTCTTGCACCGCGTCATTCCACCACCAAGACTCCTTATGCCCACTTGTCTTTCCTGTTGTGACCCCGAGAGTCTCCTTTGCTACTTGGATGATCTTTGTCTCCATAGTTTCCCATATATGAGTTGAGTCCCCATTTAGTCGAGCCCGCGTATGCAGTGTGAGTTTATCCTTAAACAGTAGGAGATTTTCATCCTTCAAATTTCCCCATCGAATTCTCGGTGTACCTTTCTTCTCTCGAACAGTCAGCTTATTTCTGAAGGCTATATCTGTCACTAGTAGTCGATGTTGAGTCACAACTGCCTCCCCAGGTATGACTTTGCAGTCCTTCCACCAACGTCGGTCTCCTTGCCTCATCAAAAGGTAGTCAATTCGCGTGTCGCGTCCGCCACTGCTAAAAGTGATTAAATGAGAATCTTGTTTCCTAAAATAAGAATTTATAATACCTAGGTCATGTGCCACCGCAAACTCTAGAAGATCTGTTCCGGTCTCATTCCTATCACCAAAACCGAAACCCCAATGTACGGCTTGAAAACCATCGTTAGCCTTACCAATGTAATCACCTCCTATGCAAATCCTCTCCCCCCTAGGTATGCCCCCTACCACTGCGTCTAGGCAATCCCAAAATTCTCTCTTTTCCTGATCCCCTAGGCCTACATGAGGCGCGTAGGCGGAGACTACTGCCACTACTTCCTCTCCTAGTACTAATTTCAACACCATAATCCTGTCATTATGTCTTATCACCTCCACCACACTAGTGTGTATTTCCTTAGCCACTAGAAACCCCCCTCCATTCCTAGCTCCATCAGACCCCGAGTACCACAACTTATACCCATTACACTCAGCCCCTCTATGTCCTTTCCACTTAGTCCCCTGGAGGCATGCTATCTGAACCCTACGTCTTTTAAGCACATCTACCAATTCTAGCAACTTACCATTTAATGTTCCTACATTCCAAGAAGCCAAACGCAATATACGCTCCCTATCTTTACTCTTTCCTACACCCCTCGTTTCAGGACATGGTCTCAAGTAATAGTCATGGTTCCTACGCTCTATGGTTGCAACTAATCACACAAACACAAGCAATAGAACACCAAATCAATAATAATAATAATAATAATAATAGTAACAAAAACTAATAATAATAATAATAATAGTGTGTAGCAATAACAATAATAGTCAAGAGATCTTAAAATGAAAATAAACTCCAAAGATCCGGATCACGTATGTTCTAATGATAATAATAATAATAATACTAATAATAATAATAATAGTGAGAAAGGAACGAGTATACCGTGAAGATGATGCAGGCTGATACAGCTCAACGGCAGCCAGGTAACAAGAAGCTCACTCTTTTGCTTCAGCGTCGTGGCGGCAGCTTGTGTTAATGCGGAATAAGAAGAGCAGTCAGCAGCTTGCGAAAGGCCGGCAGCGTGAGAACGGTGTGTTGAATAAGCAGAGCAGCCAGCAGCGTCGTGTGGTAAACTGTACGGAAGTCAAAATAGGTTGCAACAGAATAACGGAAACAGCGAAAACAGAGAGAGAATGAAGCGGAATAAGCAGTTGGAGTAATGTGTAATAATAATAATAATAACAATAATAATACTTCTATATATAACGATGATAGTAATAATATGAGTATTAGTATTAATAATAATAATATAATAGTAATAGTGATGGGTAAGGGAAACGGCTTTCAAGACCCAACACACGGAATCTCCGTGTTCCGATGTGTTTCGTACGACTCCTCCGGCAAGTACGCTACGTCCCCGTAATTGTGAGCTGCAAGATGACCGCAGATCTGGAAGGTTACCAAAAGCTAACGACGGTGGGTTGTTGTTCGAAGGAGCAGCTTGATGATGAAGAAGCTAATGGTAGATCTGAGAGCTTGATAACCGATGGTTAACGGCAGATCTGGAAACTAACGGCGGAATCCTCAATGTCTTGACGAAGACGACTTGGAGAATGAAGTGTATACAATTGTATACACTCGGAGACAGTTCCAAGATCTTCAATCGGAGAAGAAAGAAAAAGGGATTGAAGCTAATGTTGCTGAGCCAATAGTTCCGAGATCTTCAAAGAAAAAAAAGCAACATTCATTAAATAATTATAAAAAAAAACTGTTAATATTCGTCACCGTTACATCCGCCGGAATTAGATAAAACACGTTCTGAGTAGATCCGGTGAGATACGAGGTCGCCGGAGTTTTCGTCCGCCGGTGGAAATTGTACTTTCCGGTGGAAATTTTTAATTTGTGCGAGCCGTTAGTGTTCTTCCCGTTGAGCCGTTAGTGTTCTTCCCGTTGAGTGTAGAGAGAGAGAGGAGTGTTTTTTTTTCTCAAATGAATTAAATTAAAAAGTAGCTAAAAGAAACAAGCAAATGGGTAAAACAGGCTAATTATATTTGGTCTCCTTATTTTGAGTTTCTTGATTTGTGAATGTAATTTGGGTGGAAATTCAATGGTTACTTAACTTACGTTAGAGCATTCCTAGATTTTAGATTTCAACAAACAGTTATTAAAATCGAGTCATTATAGTGCAAAAATCATTTCACAAAAAAAAAAGGTTTTAAACTAGCAGGCTAACATTTTATAGAAAAAATAATATGAAAAAAAAAATATCAATAGACATAGTTGTTTTCTAGTGTAGCCCAATGTAACCGTTATTTGATCACCAACTTACAATCAATATTAGGATGAGTCTACAAGCTAAAAATTTAACTCAATTTCGCAGCTTCTACATATGCTTATAAGTCTAACAAAGTATCCAAATTACAGACTAATCCTTTTTTTTACCATGTACTTAATGATAATTTGATTAAAATTTAGTTAATTTTTGTCAAAGAACCATGTTATTTATATACAAACTAGATTTTTACCCGGCGCGTTGCGTCGGATTTATTATGTATCTGGCAAGTTAAATGATTGAAAAACTGTTGTTGTACAAATTACAATGGCCACCTACAAATTGCTTTACAAAAAGCTGGCATTACAAAAGATGCAACCATTTACTATTTTACACAGCTACATACCAATTCTAAATTACAAAATGTGTGAGTAGCAATTACCTAGTACTACAAATTCATATTCTTTTAAATCATCATAATTAAGAAAACATGATTAGCATATAATTATAACTACATCTCCAGCCTCATTACAAGTCCCTAAACTAATACTACTTATGTGGTATCAAGAATGCATTTCTATCATCAATAACAACTTTTCATTTAACTCAAGCGAATCAAAGACCTATCATGACTGATGTACCACTTGGTTTACCATTAACATGTCAAATTTCATAAATACACACATGCCTATCAATAACTTGAATTACATTCTCACGACTAACCATTTTAACAGTGATTACTATATTTAGCAAATTACTTACGATATAAGACAATGATAACTTTATATTTTAGATAAAGTGTAAGAATCACTTACCTTGTTTTGAGAATCCTTAGCATATATTGACTGTTTGCTCAGGCCCATTGACCTCCACTTTGCAATCTTCAACATACATAACAAGTTGCAAGTCAAGACACAACGTTTAGATGTATAATATACCTCACAAGAACTCATAATACTTCCAACATATTTATCACAAAAAAATTCGTACAAGTACAAGGCTCAATATTTTTAAAATCTGTATAATTAATTAATTATCAATACATATAAATCTAAATAAAATAGTTTTCATGATTTCAAAGTTTCATACAGCATGTATATCTTGCTGCATTTCACATTTTTGACCAACTTACTGATCTTGTTTTCCCATTTTCTAAAATTATATGGAAACCAGACTCATCGAGGTTTCCAGCTATATAATATACTCCCCAAATTGATGCTCGGTTGATTTTATATGATTTTAACAAACCAGCCTAAATTTTGAGAGAAAGCTGCGATTTTCAGCTTTGATGTTCTTTTGCCAATTCGACCTAACATTCATAATCAACCGCTTTTCTTGATCTTGATTGATGGAGACCATAACTAACTAACGAAATTGATTAAACTACATTATAGCTTCAAGAACAATAAAACCCAATCTAGGTTAAAAATCCCCAAATCAGTTCAAGAACCCTAGAATTCTTACCCAAATTACTGAAATCATTCCTAACAATAAAACTGATAATTTCTATCGATTTATTAATATCAAAGGTAAAGTTTCTAAACCGAATACCACATCATACAACTCAATTTAACTATGATATCATCATTACCCATGTGAAAACTTCAAAATATAATACTTACCATCAGGAAAATGACTTCGGTTCCTCCTCCGGACTCGTCGAACACCCCAACCCTAAGAAGCTTCCAGCCTTTTTCTTGTTTTGATCGATTATATGGCAACACCCAGGTGTTTATTTATATACCACATGTTCACTTTAAACAAACTAGTAAACTGATCTCAACTTTTCTTGTTAACCAACAAGTCTTTAACAAACTAGTTGTAATTTACCATAGCTGTATTTTATATGTTTAATGATACAAACTTGATAAAACCATTATGTAAAATATATAAATATAGTTCACTTCAACGTTCCTTTTATTTATTTAAGCAACCATAACACTCTTATCTTTAATTCCCAAAATTCATTTTAATTATATAATATAATTATAAATTTTGGGATCTTACATGTAGTCTGACGGTATCTATTAATAGCAAACGTTAATATATTAGCATCATCAAGTAATAAGCGATTGTGGGTTTGAACATGTCTGCCATAACTTGCTATAACTGGTCAACAAATTTAATACATTGCGGCATGACAACATATTCGGCCATCTTTGTTTCAGTTTTTTGCTCGACTTTGTTGACCAATTATAGCCAGATGTGCAGGTTTCTCATTAATCTTTGGGTGCGTTTTGGATGCGCATTTTAAAACTAAAATATTTAGAACTAATGCACCTTTAAATCTATACATACAGAACAAAACATGCAAAAAAGTAGGCAGTTTTAAATGTTACAAGTTACTTTTAAGGTCATTACGAAATTGAGAGTTCAAAATTATTTGAATGCCTAACCACATAGTACAATGGCTAAAATGCAGATGATGAATATATTGAATGGACCAGATACAAGTGGGCAGGGTAAGTGTAATAGACACCTTTATATAAATTTATTTATGAGACATACAAAGATTAACCTTATAATTCTTTCATAGCTCAATGAGTTAGTGAGATATGTGACCAGATACAAATTTTTTTATAAGTTTTTATTAGTTATATATTTTCTTGGTTTTGCTACAGATTTCGCTACGGATTTCAATTGCGACGAAATATCCGTAGCTATCGCATAGCAAATTGTATTCGTAGCTAAATCATAGCTAATTCGTAGCATAATTAGCTATCGATTATGTCCGTAGAAAAAAATCTATAGCAAATACCTATTTTTGTAGTAGCGTGCCCTATTACGGTGTATTACAATAACACCAAAATGGTTAAACGTCATGTAAAGTTTAAAATAATAAGACCCAAGTGTCAAGTGTCATATTAAGTTATGTTATGTTAAAATCTAGCGAATAAGTGTCCTATAAAACATATGTTTTATGACTACAATATCAAGTGTCCTATTACGATGTATTATAATAACACCACAATGATTAAGCGTCCTATAAAGGTTAAAGTTATAAGATTCAAGTGTCAAGTGTCCTGTTAAGTTATGTTATAATAAAACTCTAGCGAATAAGCGTCCTATAAAACAGATGTTTTATGACGCAAATATCAAATGTCCTATTTCGGTGTATTATAATAACACCGCAATGATTAAGCATCTTATAAAGGTTAAAGTTATAAGACCATAGTGCAAAATGTCTTATTAAGTTATGTTCTTATATGACTTCGACTAGAAAGGGTCCTATAACACCAAACATTTATGACTTAACTACAAAGTGTCCTATTAACTTATGTTATAATAAGACCTCCAGTGATCAAGTGTCCTATTACATTACCACATAATGAGACACCAACAACTACATGTCTTATAGATTACTTTATTAGGATTTACATTTTAAGTGTCTTATTAAGTTATACGATAATACGACCCCAAAGAATCATCCATCCTATTAAATAACTTTTTAGGACACCGGTTATGTAGCGTATATTCTAAAAGGACCCTAAATATTCATTTGTCATATTAAATAAATTTTAGGACCCTATTTTACAAGCGTCCCACACAAAAGGTCCTAAAAAGCCCTTTTTGTTGTAGTGCATCGAGTATGCACACAGCCCCGAAAACATAACAAGGAAATGGGGCTAGAAACTCACCTGAATGCGGTTACGTTCACCGTTAATGGTAATCCCTTTCTTTAGTTGTGCACGGCTAACTGTATAACAATTACGCGTATTAATTACTATCACTTTCCATATCGCGTTTCTAGTTTAATTATTACCCTCAACGAACGGGGGACCGGGGGCAGCGCCCCTGGCAGCGGGGTCTAGAGGCGGCAGCCCCTAGCAAGGTCCAAGGGGCAGAGCCACGGGCTTCTTTGTAATGGAAAACTTTTATTTCCATTAACTGTCTTAACACATTTTTCATTAGAATTTTAAATCATTAATTAATTTGCTAACTTAAAAGTCCAAGGGCTTCTTTGTAATTAATTCATTCTTTTCTAAGTCCAGGGACTGTTCTGTCATTTTGTTAAACTTCCAGTTCGTTACTCAGTTCTTAGCGAAATAATTATCATAACGAACTGGTCCTTGTAACGAATTGGACCTCATTTGTTTGGTATGGTTAACGAATTGAAATTCATAGTGAACTGGACCCTTATAACGAAAAGAACCCTTAACGAACTGAACCTTTAATGAACTGGGGGTTCATTAATCAGTTCTCCCTTAACGAACTACTTAACGAATTGGCATACGAATTGCTTAACGAATTAGTTAGCGAAAGAAGCTAGTTCGTTATTTTTCAATAGCGAATTGGCTTATCGAATCAGGGGTTGATTAGCCCCCGTAACGAATTAGGGTTAGGCCAGAGAATGTCGGACATGTTAACATCATACCCGCCGCCTTTCCGGCGCCGTCGTCGCTGGAAAACCGCGATTTCGCCGGAAAAACGAGATCTTACTCGTTTTCTGCCCCTTTTCACCGTTTTTCATCCCATTCGATCCAGATCTGAGCTACGGTGACCCCTAAGCTCATCTTTGGTTCGGTTTATACCCGATTCCACCCGGATTTCATGACTTTAACGGTTTAAAGGTGTCGGCTTATCGTTTCGCAACTAAGTCTAACGGGTTTGAGTTCACACACAATCATATTATCATTACCTCGGGTTGATGCCCAGTTTCTCTTGGTGATTTCAGCTAGAGAGAGATGAGAGAGAGCTAAGTGTGTTTTGATGGTGTATGGAGTTAGTGGAAAATGAATGAATTGATTAACGCATAAGTTTGGTTTATATACTATGGGTCATGGGCTCAAGCCCATGGTCTTTTCTTCCTTTCCTTTTAAATCCAAGTCCATAACCCATATCTATTTAACCCAACACTAGCCCAACTCATAATAACGCACATTTTTATTTATTAACCGAAACGAGAAAACGGGATGTTACACTCTCATATCATTATTACTCATTGCAACCGTATGCGTTGAAATTTGTTTTTCGGCGATGGAGTACGTGAAGTCCAGTTTGCGTAATTATATGGGTGATGAGAGTTTAAACGATGATTTTATTTATTTTATTAAGAAAAAACCTGCTTATAAATGTCAAACTAGATAATCTTTTGGTTAGATTTCATAAACTGAAAGCTCGTATAGAACAAAGCTAGATATATTGTTCAATAATTATGTACTTATAATGAAGTTGCTTGTATTTTTTTGTTATATATATAATGCTTTGTTTGATTATCATTTTTTCTATATATATGACCGACGCAATTCGACCCGACTCGATGGTTGAACCGGATAAAAAATTATGTTATATAGCGATGGCTAACTGTGTACGAATACAAATAATTTTCTACCCCTGTGAGAAAATTTCCTGGATCCGCCACTGTGTATTACTATAATGTTTTTTTATTAAACTTTATAATAGCTCGAGACAAATTAGCTACCTTATTTATATTTTTAAAACTTTACAACCGCTTTTTATTTTTTATTTTAATTTTATTGAATATATTTGTGACATGTTTTATTTTTATTCACTACTACAAAAACGTCTATTAACACCGGTCATAAAAATATTTTACAACGGTATGAAGGTCAACCGTTGAATAAGATGTAATCCACCGTTTTAAAAAGAACAATTTTCTAAACTCGTTGTAAATAAGAAGAATCTAGCGTTGTTTATTGAACTTATTAAAAAGTAGCGTTGTTTATTGATAACTAGCGTTGTTTAAAATGTTGAAGTTTCCTCAACAAGTGAATACCATTTTAAATAAGAGGAAAAGTATCGTTGTTTATTGTACTTATTGAAAAGTTGTGTTGTTTATTGAAAACTAGCATTGTTTAAATGTTTGAGGTTCCCTCCCACCGTTATAGATGAAAAGAAAACTAGCGTTGTTTATTGAACTTATTGTAAAGTAACGTTGTTTATTGAAAGCTAGCGTTGTTTAAAGTTTTGATGTTCCCTCTCACCATTGAAAACTGTTTTAAATAAGAAAAAATAGTGTTGTGTATTGAACTTATTGTAAGTAGCGTTGTTTATTGAAAACTGGAGTTGTTTAAGCTTTTGAGGTTCCCTCCCACCAATGTATAGTGTTTTGTTTTCTCTCTTTTTGAAAATTTCTTAAATTTTATCTTCTCTCTTTAACCTCTAAATATGGCTTTCTTAAATACTCTCCCTCCCTCTCTCTCTCTCTCTCAATCCACTCATCAAATTGCATATGCGTTTATCGGAATTTGTTTAAAATGAGGTATACTTCGTTGATTGTGTTTATAATATTAGGTAGGGTTTATGAGGCTTAATTTTCTTATGTTAAAGTTGTAGATCTCAGTTTACTTTATGTAATTTCAGTAAGGATTTGTTTATTATGTGCTTATGTTTACTGATCAGAATATTGCATTTGTCTAGGGTTATCGTTATGGTGAGCTTGTTGATTGTTTGATGTCTCTGATTTAGTTAAATAGTTAAATATCCATTATATGATTCCCTCCATTCGCTAAACATATAATATTTGCTTATTAAAGGAAGAAACTTTTACTGCAATAATTTACTATATGTATGTATCTCGTTCTTTCGCTTTTTGAAGTTTTATTTGTTTAGATAATTAATATTTAAAAAAAGTGATATATTGTTTTTGGAATTATGTGATAACGAAAGAAGAATAAAATTAAAGGAAAACATAATGCACACCAAGTGTTTGATAAATTGCTTAACTGAGGATTATATATTGTTACACCATGTAAAGAGATACTAGTGATCAACTTTGTCTATTTTGAACATCGTTAAAACTGTTTTTTTTCCTAATCCAAAACAATATGACTTAATGAGTCACACAAATAAGCTCCACTTAAACTTAATCGTGTTATAGACAAACTGGATTTATTATGTGTTGTAACTTTCATAAATTAGGTTCCTTCATAATGTACCTTAAAACTCGTTTAATGTTTGTTTCATATATAACATATAATGCACACTAATTGTTTTATATGATGCTTGAACTAAAACATACTTTAATAAAGTTGTAGTCTCATGTAAATGACTAAGTGATCCATTTAACATATATTATAGAGTTGGTTTCCTTATTTTGATGGATATTCTAATCTTGTGGACATAGTGTTACTAGAAGAAGGTGATGAAATAGGGTTTCTTACTCAAACTGTTGAAGAATATGCATATGAGATTTAGAAGATTTTAAAGATGTTATCCGTGAAACATTTTGAACAAATATGGAGAAGTAGAAATAACATTGTGTGTGTGTATATATATATATTAATTTGTTTAGATTTTATTTATAGGTTCGACTAGTTTTGTATAAGTGTAAGATGATTTATGTTTGTAAATTAGATTTTGGCTTTTGGTTACTTGTAACATCCCGAAATTTCTAAGAATAATATTTAATATATTATTTAATTATGGTGGAAAAGTTTACTTGAGTTAGTAGAGAAAAAATAAAATAATAAAGATGAAAGAATAAGTAAACAAAATTAGATGTAATTAATTATGGACCAATAAGGAAAGATGGGCCTAAGGTCCATGGGTTTAAGGGAGTATAAATACCCCTTAAAACCCTAATCATTTCCATTTTCATACATCTCCACACCATAGCCTACACCATAAAAAACACACACTTTTCAATTCCCGTTTTTGAGAAAACCACCCACAAAGATACAAAGATTCCTGGAGATCTAGCCGTCAGATCAGTCCCAAATTTTAACTAAGTGTCCATGGTATATAAATGAAGATTTCCAATTTTCGATCAGAGGTCGGGAAGTTCGATTTTTATCAGCAAGACCATAGCAGCTCAAAAGTGAAGATTCCGGCAACTGTTCAGGAGTTCCGGCGACTGTAGCGGCGGTTTCCGGTGAAGGTGAGCTGATGGGTTTGTAGATCGGGACAAGATGGTTCCGTGGCCGCTTGAATCACTCAAATCAGAGTTCGTTTGATATGGTTTCGGCGACTGTAGCGGCGGTTTCCGGTGAAGGTGAGCTGATGGGTTTGTAGATCGGGACAAGATGGTTCTGTGGCCGCTTGAATCACTCAAATCGGAGTTCGTTTGATATGGTTTTGAGCATCTTGAGTGATTTCATACAAAAACCTCAAATGTACGTTTTTGTTAAAAAAAGCTTACTTTTCATGAACGGATTTACATGAAAATTGGTAGGATGATAGATCGGGTCATGATTATTGATAAAGTAATGAACTTGATAGTAAACGGGTTAGTTGGTTCGTTTTGGGTAAAACGAGTAGTGTTCGGTTTATGAAAAGGAAGGGTAAACGAAGTCGGTTTTGCATGAAACTTCGTAGGATAGTAAATCGGACCCTATTAATTGAGAAAGATGTAAAATTTAACCTAAATAAGTTGTTTTGAATGAAAAACGGGTAAATGGGGTAAGATCTCGGTTTTCCGGCGTTGACGGCGCCGGAAAAGCGTATACAAGGATGAAAAGAATATTAAAACCCTAACCCTAATTCGTTATGTGAAACGAACGAATTAAAGGTAATTCGTTAACGGACTAGCCTTAATTCGTGAACTGATTCGTTAATGAAGGAATGACGAACTAGCTCGATTCGTTAAATAATTCGTTATGATGATTCGTTAAGGAAGAAAAACGAACTAGCTTCAATTCGTTAAAGCCAGTTCGTTATAAAAGATCAGTTCGTTATAAAGAGTCCAGTTCGCTATAAGGGTTAATTCGTTATAAAGGCCAATTCGTTATGTGGCCATTCGTTAAGACTAGGATAACGAATCAGATAATGTAAGATAGCGAATCAGATAACTAATCAGGTGATTCGTTACTCATCCAGTTCGCTATATTCTGAATAACGAATTAGAAGTTTGAAAGAATGACAGAAAGTTCCTTGGACTTAGAATAAATGGTTTAATTACATATTAGCCCCTGGAATTTATAATGGTTAACGTGTAACGATTAACTAACCGGGTAATGACTCAATGGAGTAACATCGGCTTAGACGCTTATGATTAGTTAAGTAAGCAGTAAGAAGGTCTAGAACAATATTTAATATCGTATCTATTAAACAGTTAGTCACGCACAACAAATGAAGGGAATAACCTTAAATGGCGGACGCAACCGAGATCAGGTGAGTTTCTAGCCCCACTTCCTTGTTATGTTTTCGGGGCTGTGTGCATACTCGATGTGATAGTTAATACACTTACCTTAAATGGTAAGTGTATGCCATGTATGATTTATATGTTATTTATGTATGTATATTTTGAATGTGAATGAAAGCTTGTTGGTACGTGAACGATCTTCGGGTATTGCACATATTGACAAGGGAGGTATGTATATGATAGCTGAATGTGTATGTTAGATATATGTATAACATATGAGTATGTATGAATGATAAAAGAAAGTATATGTATATTACGGGTAGTTAAAGACAGTATGTACGAAGATGGAGAATTAAGGGATCATACCCTAATAATATCTGGGATAGAGAAGAAAGGTATCAGACCCTAATAATATCTGAGATAGAGAAGTAAAAAGGGATCAGACCCTAATAATATCGGAGATAGACAAGAAAGTGATCAGACCCTAAAATATCTGAGATAGACAAAGGAAAGAGGGATCAGACCCTAATAATATCTGAGATAGACAAGAAAGGGATTAGACCCTTAATAATATCTGAGATAGACAAAGGAAAGAGGGATCAGACAGACCCTAATAATATCTGAGATAGAATGAATAGTAATTATATAGTATGAAAGTAATAAAGTATGAACGTATGTATGAAATTATGTAATGAAAGTAAGTTAGTAAAGTAATCGTTATGTTGGAACCATTTTAGACCGACGCATCAAATTAATTTGTGGGTGAAAAATATATTATTTTGGTCTCAACCAAGGGTGGATGGCTTGAAGACCAAGTCATGCTAGACTAGTATAAATGGG